>NC_033800.1:106490177-106517534 GCF_001876935.1 Asparagus officinalis
TATCAGTTTTCGGTCGACCGCACCGGTCGACCGCTCGTTTGTTCTTTCGTCAGCATGGTCCAGAGAGTTGGTCGGTCGACCGGTCCGGTCGACCGAAAAGCTCCATCGGTCGACCGCACCGGTCGACCGAAGATGTCAGCTTGTGGTTTCTCGTTTTCGACCTGGATAACGGTCGACCGAATTTTCCGTCGGTCGACCGAACTTTTCCATCGGTCGACCGACAGAATTTCCGGTCGACCGACGATGGCTTTTACTGTTTCCAACGGCTAGTTTTTGTACCGTTGGCTGGGTCTTTTGGTCTTTTGTTTTGGGTGTTTTTGGCTGAGCTTTGAGTGGGTATATATACCCCATTGCTGATGTCTTTTCAAATTAGATTAATAGAGTTTTTAATCAAGTTTAATAAAGTTTTTAACAAGGGTTTTAGTTTGGTTTAAGTGTGTTTAAAAAGCTTTTAAGCAAATTGAGAGTTTGTTTTTGTGATTCAATTCTACAAGAGCTTGAGGAGATCATCTATTGGTGTTTGGGCATTCAACTATTCTCCCTCCAACTCTTGATATATTGAGAAGTTTTCTAAACTCTATTTCTAGCTTTTTTATATATTTGATTATCATTGTTATTAAGCTAGAACTACATTGAGTTTAGTTTTGATTTATATCTCTTTGTTCACACACAACCTTTTGAGCTTATTGTATTTACATTCATAGTATAATTTGGGGTTGTGGGTTTGTGACTAAGAGTTGTGCTTAATTGAGTTCTCACCTTGTTTTGAGAACAATCATTTGTTATATTTGTGCTTATTGTGAGAATCACTTTGTAATACACTTGTACACCGAGTGAGGAGTGTGTGGTGAGAGTCGGGGATCGTCCCAAGAGGAGTGGCGTCGGTTGACGTGCCTAAAGAGAGGTTGTAACCGAGCACTTGAGGGAGACACGGCTAGGTCCAACACTTAGTGGGTGTAGAGTGTGATTGCAAGAGTGTGAGTTGTAGAGTTTTCGGTTAGCTAGAAAACCGAGTGTGTAGAAGAAGTTCCGGCTTCCAAACCGGATTGTGTTAGTGGATTTCTCCCCGGGAGTGGGGAGCGGAGACGTAGGACGGAAGGTCCGAACTCCATGATCATATTGCTTGTTTGAGTGTGCTTTGGCGTTCATTCATATTTATGTTCATATCTTATATCGCCATTGTCATTAGCTCATTATCTATATCATCCACTATCTTGTTTAGATTGTTTACCCCTTGTGTTAGTTTACATATCCTATACATATATATTTCTATCATATAGGATATATCTCATTGTTCATGTTGCTTATCCTAGCCTATATTCTTGTTGTATTTCATACTTGCAAGGATAACTTGTGAATTAGTTTTAATTGGCATTTAAATCGGATTAGATTAGCATAAGACCCTAATCACCCCCCCCTCTAGGGTCTGTTCGCGGTGAAAATTGTTGCTTTCTTCATTGATTACATTGCTATCTTAGATAACAGCTTTTTGAGTTACAAAGATCCGGTCTTTTTATAAGATCCGGTTACAATGAAAATCAAATAAAAGAAAAGAAAGATTACAACTTTTTATCCTTGTTTGTCGAACAAATCACGAGCTCCTGTTTTGCGGTCGCTCGCTTGCATGGGTTGTTTGCCGCGCCGGGGTTTATCCGTGGACCACCACGCGATCTAGATCCGGTCGGATCTACGTAGGTACTATTTCGCCAAGGAAATAGTAGCCTTTAGTTCTCGGGATCAAAGACCAAGCTTTGATCCGGAGTACGCCTGCGTAGATCTGAGATCCGGTCCTCTCGAACTCTTGCCTTATTTGGCGTTGACGATCGCCGAGCACCAGATCTGGAAGAACAAGTCCTCGAAGTCCCAAAGATTGGATCTTTTTTAGATCTGAGTCTTGAGTCCAGCAGGGCTTCGCCTCCAAAAGTTCCAACCTTTGAACAAATGAACCACCTCTCCTATTTATAGGCCACCTTCACTGTGCCCGCGCACAAGTGGCCGACACACCGAGCCACCCTGGGGTGGCTCGGCCACCGCAGAGCCCTGGGCCGAGCCACCCATGGGTGGCTCGGCTTTGGCCGAGCCCCCCTTAGGCGTTGGGTTTTGTTGTTTTGTCCGGTTTCGTGGTTGATTCGGACTTCTGATTTGTTGATCTGATTTGGCAGTAGATCCGATTCCTGTTTTGGCAGTAAATCCACTTCTGAGTTCGAGTCCGAAACTGATCTTGATTCGATCGTGATTTGTCCGAGTCCGCCTTTGGTTGGATGACTCGTTGACTCTTCAACCCGTTAGCTTGATTCCGCACGCGAGTGGATTTATTCCGTTGTTTGCGTGCGGTTCATTAGCTTCGTAGCCTCGTTAATCCGCTTCGTCACGTATCGCTTGGCTTCGGCGTTGTGGACTAATAATCGTGTCTGCATACGTCGCCCGATGGTCGGTTCATCGAATCGGCGTTGTCGAGTTGTGTTAAAGGACCTATAAGCAATTTTATATGCCTACAGATACCCCCTCCAAAATGTTTCAGTCTCATTCTTTTATAGGAGAGTCTGGAATACTTTGGATATGATTGTCCCAACCTTCAGTCGGTGTAACGGGACCTTGGAATGACTTCTGTTCTTGATTCCTTCAATCCTTCAGGCTATTCGGTGCTTTGTCGAACGTCTGTAAGGTTCCGGTGCTGCATTTATTGTCTGACCGTTGTCGGAAATTTGAACTTGAAGTCGATTCCTGATTTTCTGATTTTTAGCTCGTGCTTGTTGGTTCAACATAGAACTGACCATCGATTGTTGAGTCCATATATGCGACGCGTTGTCCGGTGTAATGTTGTTGAGTTATCCTTATTGGAGTATTAAGAAGCAGTTTATACTCGTATACTTTTCGGAGTACTAAGAAGCAGTTTATACTCGTATACTTTTCGGAGTATTGATTCCTTCGTTGCAACGCATTGATCGGCGTTGACCTAGGGTTACGCGTTGTCCGTCGTTGACCTTAGACTGGCGTTGACCTAGGGTTACGCGTTGACCGACGTTGACCCTAGGGTTTCGAATGTCGTTGGATGCTCAAGTCACTAGACCAACTAATGAAGCTGATGCGTCAGTGACTCTCGTATTTATAGGATTTTTGGCAAACCCTCAGCCATCAACGGGTTTGATGAGCCTTTACCGACTACCGTTTGAATCGGGCTAGCATACGGATTATCTAAATCCGTTCCGCATGTGACGTTGTGCTAAGAGAGTTAACGCTCTTAGTGCTACGATATTGAATACGTAGACTTCGTCTTTCTCACGGGAATAGACTACCCGGCGACGCGTGTTAGGCGTTGACTTTAGGATTTTTGGCTAATCCCCAGCCTTCAACGGATTTGATTAGCCTTTACCGACTACCGTTTGAGTCGGGCTAGTATGCGGATTGTTTAAGTCCGCTCCCATGTAACGTTTTAAGCTAAAAGAGTTAACCCTTTTAGTGCTACGATATTGAATACGTAGACTTCGTCTTTCTCACGGGAATAGACTACCCGGCAACGCGTGTTAGGCGTTGACTTTAGGAATTTTGGCTAACCCCCAGCCTTCAACGGATTTGATTAGCCTTTACCGACTACCGTTTGAGTCGGGCTAGCATGCGGATTGTCTAAATCCGTTCCGCATGTAACGTTGTGCTAACGGAATGAACTCCCTTAGACTCGCTGCTACGACTTCGAATACGTAGACTTCGCCATTGTTACAGGAACAGGCTACCCGGCAACGCGTGTTAGGCGCTGACTTATCCTTACTTAGGATTCAGGATAAAATTCCCCGTGCGTGTGAGGCACGGATTATGGTGTTATTAATAACAACCTGTCACAATGTCGAATATGTGAACGGGTGTTCTTTTTAAACGGTTAAGAACTGACCGGCAGCGCGTGTCAGGCGCAGACTTATCCTTGCTTAGGTTTCAGGATAGAATACCCCAGAATCGAACTCTGGTGTCTTTTTCTACGGAAAAAGACTAAACCGGCAGCGCGTGTTAGGCGCAGACTTATCCCTGCTTAGGATTCGGGATAAACTTCCTAGAATGAATCCTAGATTGATAAATTTTGGAAAAGATCGGTGCGGGAAAGGAAGAATTTTATATTCTATTTCCCGGTCTTCTTTTAGGGTGAAGGCAAACCCGAATAACAAGGAAGGAAGAATTTTATATTCTATTCCTTGATTCTGGAAAGGAAGAATTTTATATTCTATTTCCAGCGAAGAAGAAACTAGAAGTGGGATCTCCACTCCGAGAATCTGGAAGATCTAGATAAACTTACCTTTTATAGGATTAGTTATCTAATCTGAAGATGCGTTTTTCATTTATCGAAGTGAAATTTCAACTTCGGTTATAACCATGAGAAGGCTTAACCAAAGAGAAAAAGAAGGGAGTTCTTTCGTTTATCGAAAGGGGACTCCGAAATGAAAATGGACCTCTTGTCTATGGAAAGAGTCAAGAGGGCCAAATGGACACTTTTGGTGAACTCACTGTTAATTGAAACTGATCAGTGAGGGATTTTGGTGGTAAAAAATGATTTTGGGTTATCCTTTAGAATATTAAGTGTAATATTCTTCGAGGAACTTCCCGGTAAATGAGTTATCCTGAATGTACTAGGGATAGTACTTTTTCAGGAACTTCCCATTTATTGGCATTAATTGCCTGGCGCCCTCTTGAGTAATCAGGCGATATGCGCCGTTTGAATAGACTGTGTCTATTACAAACGGTCCTTCCCATTTGGGTTCGAATTTACCTTTCTTCTTGGAGGTGAGAATTATTGGTCGGCGAGCAGCGAGGACCAGATCTCCTTCCTTGAAGCTTCTCTGTCGGACTCTTTTGTTAAAAGCCCTAGACATCCTGGCCTGATAAAACTCAATTTGCTGTTGAGCTTCCAAGCGCTTTTCATCCAGCCTCTCAAGCTCTTCGAGACGCTTCTGATGCTGTTCTTCTGTCGTCATCTCTGTTGCGAGGGCGATCCGAAGGGATGGAATCTGAATTTCCAGCGGTAGCACAGCTTCACATCCGTATACCAGCGAATACGGGGTAGCTCCCGTAGGCGTGCGTATGGTGGTGCGATAAGCCCAGAGTGCTTCACCGAGTTTATCGTCCCAGTCTCGTTTATTGGTCTTCACGAGCTTTGACAAGATCTTGATGATCGTCTTGTTAAACGCCTCCGCTAATCCATTCGCGGCGGGGTAGTAAGCTGTCGACGAAACATCTTCGATTTTGAACTTGTCGCAGAATCTGACGAAGGCATTGCTTATGAACTGTGGACCGTTGTCATGAATGATCCTTCTTGGCACGCCGTGTCGGTAAATGACATGATGCTTGATGAAATTGATGACGTTGTTCGTCTTCACTTCTCTAAGCGGAATCGCTTCAGCCCACTTTGAGAAATAATCTGTGATCGCGAGGATGAACCGATCACCTTTGACTGAAGGGGGAAAAATAGGACCGACTATGTCCATGCCCCAAGTCTCGAACGGCCAAGACGTGGTTGACGTGTGCAACTGCTCTGGCGGTTGATGCATATAATTCGCATGTATCTGGCAAGCGTGGCATTCTCGTGCGTATTCGATTGCGTCACGAACCATCGTTGGCCAGAAATATCCCATCCTCCTGATGCGATCATACAGTTTAGGACCGGGCTGATGCGCACCACATTCTCCTTCGTGTGCTTCCTTAAGAACTTCCTTTGCTTCTCTGTTCGAAAGGCATCGGAGTAAAAGACCGTCGTACCCTCTACGGTATAATGTATGGGTTTCAGTATTATAGAAGAATCTTGGAGCTCTTCGGCGGATTGATTCCTTTTCTTTTACATCCTCTGGCAAGATACCATATTGGACGTAGTCGATGATAGGAAAACGCCAATCTCGGGACTCAGACCCAATTTGAGTTGAATTCACCTCTTTGGCGTTCACGTTTCTATCCTCTTCTTCTTCAATCTCCGTACTGTATATGGGTACGCAGAGTTGATGCGTCCGTACTGTGACTAACAGCTCAGCTTCGGGAGGCTGTGCCAGTGATACTGCTAGTGCCGCCAGTGCGTCTGCATAAGCGTTCTGGAGACGAGGGATGTATTCAATAAAGAATTCTTCGAAAGATTCTGCCATTTTGATGGCTTCCTGGTGGTACGGGATCAGGTCTTGATTCCTGACTTCATACTCACCGCGAACTTGGTTGACTATCAATTGCGAATCTCCAAAAGCTTCGAGATATTCGACCCCCAGCTCTTTGGCGAAACTGAGTCCAATGAGAAGCGCGTTGTATTCGGCAACATTATTGGAGCACGGACTAGTCAACGAATAAGCCCGAGGCATCACGTGCTTTCCAGGGGAGATTAAGACGACTCCAACTCCAGAGGAAACTGTAGGACATCCCGGGGTTATTACTCTATTAACTGCCCTTGAGGCACCATCGAAGTATAATTGCCATACTTGTTGGTGTGATGTGGTGTTAACCTCGTGGGTTTCATCCGGCAAGTCATCATATACTTCTGCCGTATCTGTGGTCGGGTTTGCCGCCAAAAGGTCACAAATCGCCTGTCCTTTTATCGACTTCTGCTGCTTGAAGTGCAAATCGTATTGGGACAAGAGAAGGGCCCACTTCGCTAGACGCCAATTCATAGAGGCCGGTTGCGTCATAAACACCCGTACTGGATTAACGTTGGAGATAACGTAGATCGTCTGTCCCACTAGGTAATGCCGCATCTTTTGCATCGCAAATACCAATGCAAGGCATTCTTTCTCAATCATCGGATATCGAGACTCAGCGCCTACCAAGGTCCGACTGAGGTAATAAACTGCCTGTTCGTGACCGTTATCATCGTCTTGCGCTAGTAAGGCACTTATCGAGTGGTTCATCGCCTTGAGATAAATCAAGAACGGTTTACCAGATTTCGGTGCAACGAGAACAGGAGGGTTCGCCAGATATGTTTTGATATCTTCGAACGCTTTTTGGCAGGCATCATCCCAGATGAATGATACTCCTTTCTTGTTCAGCTTAGAGAACGGTTGGCACTTCCCAGAAAGATTTGAGATGAAACGCCGGATATAAGCTAAACGCCCTTGCAATCCTCTGAGTTCTCTCAGATTCCTCGGGGGCTGCAATTCATGTAGTACGCCTGCGTAGATCTGAGATCCGGTCCTCTCGAACTCTTGCCTTATTTGGCGTTGACGATCGCCGAGCACCAGATCTGGAAGAACAAGTCCTCGAAGTCCCAAAGCTTGGATCTTTTTTAGATCTGAGTCTTGAATCCAGCAGGGCTTCGCCTCCAAAAGTTCCAACCTTTGAACAAATGAACCACCTCTCCTATTTATAGGCCACCTTCACTGTGCCCGCGCACAAGTGGCCGACACACCGAGCCACCTCAGGGTGGCTCGGCCTTGGTCGAGCCACCCTGGGGTGGCTCGGCTACCGAGCCACCTATCCGGGTTTTCCGGGCCGAGCCGCCCCCCCCTTAGGCATGGTTTTCCGTCGTTTTGTAGTTTTGTAGTTGTATCCGTTTTTCGGTTTCGCCGTGATTCGGTTGTGTGGTTGATTTAGACTCTGATTCGTTGACTGATCTGATTCCTGATTTTGCAGTAAATCCACTTCTAAGTTCGAGTCCGAAACTGATCTTGATTCGATCGTGATTCGTCCGAGTCCGCCTTTGGTTGGATGACTCGTTGACTCTTCAACCCGTTAGCTTGATTCCGCACGCGAGTGGATTTATTCCGTTGTTTGCGTGCGGTTCATTAGCTTCGTAGCCTCGTTAATCCGCTTCGTCGCGTATCGCTTGGCTTCGGCGTTGTGGACTAATAATCGTGTCTGCATACGTCGCCCGATGGTCGGTTCGTCGAATCGGCGTTGTCGAGTTGTGTTAAGCGACCTATAAGCAATTTTATACGCCTACAGGGTCTAACATAAGTATGGTTATTTCATAATGTTTAAACCTAGTTATCAAATACATACTTATGCATAACTTATTTGTTATCTTGAAAAAGGGGGAGAATATTGAATATCATATCTCCATGATAGTATTTTGATGATAACAATTATATACAAAGGCACTAACTTTTATATGCAGATTTCAATAACAAAATATGAACAAGTGCAAGTTGATTTCAAGGCATTATGAAGTGAAGAAGATGAAGAACATATGAGATAATGTATTTTACATTTTCGTTACTTAGAATTATTGTACAAGCCTTGATCACACACACACACACTCATAATATTAGAACACACTAACATAGGCTTAGTGTGTTGGTTAACTATAAAAATCCCCTATGTTAACCATTAGAATTATAGTTAAAAATTGAATATAAAAACTTTTTAGTTCATGTTTTTATGTTAACCATTAGAATTATAGTTAAAAATTGAATATAAAAACTTTTTAGTTCATGTTTTTTACTCTTAGTAGTCGACTAATTAGAATAGTAGTCGACTACTCGTGTATAAAACTTAAATATGTGTTTATGTGAATTTACAGTATATTCGACTAATATGGATTATAGTCGACTACTTAAGTGTTTGACAGAAACATAAGTTTCTGTCAAACACAGTATAGTCGACTAATCAACATTATAGTCGACTACTGAAGGTAAAATTTATTTTTCAAGTTTCTGTCAAAATACAGTATAGTCGACTAATGAGCATTGTAGTTGACTACTGAGAAATTTTCTGGATACACAGAGTCTGTTTAAACTCAGTGTAGTCAACTAATTTGTATTGTAGTTGACTACAGATACAGTTTTTCCAGAATTCAAAGTTTGAATTTATGACTGTTTATAGCTATTTTTAAATGTTTTTAAAGTTCAAAAAATTATCTTTTCAAGGGCTATAAATAGGTTATTTGTTCAGAAAAAATAAAGAGATTCACATACCCATAAGCTTTGATCTTTGTGCATTTTTTCAAGTGAAAAATATTCAGATTTTGAGAAAAAGAAAAGTTTCTGAAATTGCCTTTGAATCTCATTCAAATACTTATTGTTTAGGCAATTTACAGAAGTGAGAATCATTCATAAGCCACTACTACACTACACTACAAATCAAGCCTTATAGGAATTGAAATTGTTGTTTCAAAAGTTTTCTCAAGTTGTGAGAGGTGTTAATCTCTTGGTTTAGACATTGGTGTGCAAATTGGCAAGGTGTTTGTCAATTGGTGTTGCAAATTTGCAGTGACTTGTAAATTAACCAGGTTTGCTTTTGATTTTGTAAGTTTATTCAAAATCATAGTGAAAACTCTCAAGCGGGATTTGCTTGGGGACTGGATGTACACCGGATTGGTGGAACCAGTATAAAACATTGTGTTTGTGATTGTAAATTTCGGAGATTGCCATTTTTCTTTGCAATTTATAATCTACTCTGCATAAATTTTAAAAGAACACTATTCACCCCCCTCTAGTGTTCTAGTGTATCTATTTCAGATCCTACAGGTCGACCGGCCAGAACATCGATTTCTGAAAAAATCGATTATAGGGTTTCCGGTCGACCGCAGCGCCTACATCGGTCGACCGCTCTCAGTCCAGCGACACAGTCTGGGTCTGTGCACTACGCGGTCGACCGCGGTGACCAAGTCGGTCGACCGACTAGAACCTAGCTATAATTCCTGCAGTTTGACGAATCCGTCGACTTCGCCGCCTTCAATGACCTCGTCCACGACTCCTCTACTCTATTCTCAAGATACCATGAGAATCATCTATCTTCAAGCTCCCATGAGGATCGCTAAGCTCCCGAAGAGAAGATACACCCGTATCAAACTATGTATAGCATTTACTATATTTCTATCCATGTAAATACACCATGTTAGGTCCAAGGTCTCGCACTATGTATCTTCTAAAACTGTAGAGTCAACACCTATAAGTCATGGATATCCGAGGTCCGGTGTTGCAGCGCTATGTCTATGTAAGAGTGTTGCCAATACACAATATCTTTTCATCAGATGAGAAGTTTGGACTTCAGAATGATGAGGTGTATTTCATATGTTATTCTTGACACTCTGTGGGTTGTTTTTATAGGTGAGCAATATAATGAGATTGTCACTAAGAGAGTTGTGGGATGTTGAATTCTCTAGGGAGGTTTTCCTGCACAAAAAAGGAATAGGCCAGGATTTGGGTTCATACTAATTCGAGCAGACTATCATGGAGCTAACAATGGAAAAGGAATTATTTCCTCTACCAGCTAGATACAGTAAGAGGGATATTTTTATATAATTTATTGCTTTCTATAGAATCTTAATAGTCTTAAAAATCATTCCGTGGACTAGTGCCAAGATGATGTTTTAAGATCTATAGGGAAGTATTCATGGTAGTACTACATGTTATTATGGAGCTCGAGTCATGTAAGGATACTATTTCTGGGTCTGCAGTGAAGGAGTGAAAGGCAACAAAGGGTAGAGAGCTTGAGTTTAAGAGGAAGAATTAAGTCGGAGACTTGGTGAATCTTTCAAACCATTGGAACTAATAGATATTTAAGGTCAAGTAGGAAGGGACATTCAAGTGATGCAGGGTACGTTTGATGGAAAAAGAGTGTACCCAAGTATGAGATGGACTACAAAAATTAAGAGATGTTTACTCTGGTGGTAAGGATCAACTCTATTCACATAATATTGACTCTTGTAGTACAAATTTATCTTGAACATGTATTGATGAGCATCAAAATATCTTTCACCTATGCAAAACTAGAAAAAAAATGATTTATGTGGATCAACCTATGTTTCATAGCCGAGGGACTCAAGCACAAGGTGTAAAAGTTAAAGGATCCTACCTATGGCTTGAAACAGTTTTCCATCATCAGTTTTTCAATCTTATTGGACTATATTGGGCCTTGGTTTCTAATTTTATTGCATTTTTATATCCTCATTTCTTATAGTTTCTGAATAATTTTATTTTCTACTACGTGTTTTAATGCATTTTCAGGAAATAAAGGATTGGATAAAAAAGATATGAAATGAAGATATCTTAGCCTAATTGAAGCTCAATAAAGTCTAAATAAAATCCAAGAAAAATTAGAGTTAAATGACCATAGTAGATCATCGTTGAAGGTACTGTAATGTATTTTAAGTAGAAGTGTATGATATAATTTTGTTTGATCTAGCTAAGAATCATATAATATTATCCATTTTTAGTTACAAATCCAATAAATCAAGTTTGGGTCAAATCATAGTTTTAGAACGCAAGATATAGTCGTTTTAGTGAACTAGTAGCAAAACCATAAATTTCTCATCGATGAACTAATCGATTAGTTAATTGATTAGCTAATTGATGATCTAATCTATTAGTTTCTAACAGAGTATAATGAATGGATGATTTTAATTTCTTAGAACCCAAGTTTTATCCAGGGGTATTGGTTATTGTAGGCTATAATTAGGGGTAGAGAGTGATGGTAAGGGATATGAAAAATTTGTAAAACTCTATTTTGGAGAGGAGGACTATTATTTTTTGAAATGACCTTCCAAATATTATAAAACTGTAGTTTTATAATAAAAATAAAAATTATTTTTCCTCTTTAATTTCTTCATCCCTTGTGTTGATGAAGATTTGCTTCAAGAGGGGATAACCCCTTACAATATAAGTTTATATTTTATATTTTTTCCTAGCTTAGAATTACATGTTTAGAATTTAATTTATTGCATTTAATTCATGCCTTATTTTATGCTTTGTAATTTAGGATGTTTTTGCTTTTTATTCTTACTTTCTAAGAGTAATATGAGTAGCTAATTTTCTTAGGATATCTAAGGTAAGATAAAGCTTGTTTAATTTCTATTTGGTTCTACATTGCTCTCTTTTATACTTAATTGATCACGCTTAGGATAATAAACTTAAATAATAATTGATAGAAAAAGAATTTGATGAGCTATACTTATCTTAAATGATTTGATAGTTTATGCTTTTTAATTCCAAAATTATTATCTAGTTGTTTATTTCTACTCATGAGTGGTGATATTGTTTGTGTTGACCCTATAGTTGTGTTGACCCTACAGGTATTTCAACACATGACAATCAAGCGTTAAAGTTTCAAGTTCATATGTGTGCAATTACCTAGGTATAAGAGTAGTTTACTTACATATATTGTATGTTTATATTTAAGCTCAATATATGTACACTTAACACGATTTTTGACGTTTTCTATCATATAAATGATTTTTCATCAAATGTGCAAACAAAAATTATTTTTCCAAAAATTCTTTTTCTAACATGTTCATTTTATCATTTAGAAACTTTTCCCCAAAATTTATTATTTTTGGAATTGTTTTACTATTTTTAAAGTATTTTCAAATCTGCCCAAAAACCTGTCATATTGGCTGTATCAGTTTGCGGTCGACCGCCCGTAGCAAATTTTCATAGAATTATTTTTATGTGCTCGTAGTTGACCTTGACGGTCGACCGCCATGGTCGACCGCCAGCCTTAAAACCTTGTTCTCAGCATACTCAGTATTTTTGTGCCTCGCCGTCGACCGCGAGATTTCCACGGTCGACCGCCGATTCAATCATTGGTTTTTAACGGCTAGTTTTACAACGGCTCTCTGGAGGTTTTTTAGTCTTTTCAAGATTGGTTTTTTGGCTGATATTTGAGTGGGTATAAATACCCCATTGCTGTTCTTTTTCAGTATCCATGTTTTTGTGCTTAACAAAATCTTAAGTGTGTTTAAAAGAGCTGTTTAAGATGATTTCATCAGTTTGTTTCAAAAGAAGTTTTCCTACAACAAGAAGTGGCTTTCAAATCCTATTGGGATCATCATCTACTGTTCTTCTTGTTTGAGAAGTTTTCTAAACTCTTATATATCTTGCTATTCCATTTTAGTTTCATTAGCTATATTTATTGAGTTATATTATTTCCATTCACTGTTATCACACACACATATTGAGCTTAATATCTTAATACTATATAGTGTGGGTTGTGGGGTGTGATTTAGTGAGTGTGAGCTTCATTTTTTTAGAACAAATCATTGTATTTAATCTTTATTTGTGAGAATCACTTGTAATACACTTGTACACCGAGAGAAGTGTGAGGCAAAAGATGGGGTCAAATCCAATAGGAGTGGCGTCGGTTGACGAACCTAGGGAGAGGTTGCATCTGAGCACTTGAGGAGGAGGACACGGGCTAGGTTCCTACACTTAGTGTGTAAAGTGTGATTGCATAGTGTTTGTGTAGTGTGAGAGTTTTCGGTGATCTTGTAAACCAAGTGTGTAGAAGTTCCGGCTTCCAAACCGAATTGTGATAGTGGATATCTCCTCGAGGTGAGGAGCGGGGACGTAGGTCGTGGGGACCAAACCTCGTAAACATATCTTGTATTTGTGTTTGCTTAGCGTATATTTCTTTTGTGCTTTTTCTTATCGTTCTTATTCATATCTATCTCTTGCAAGAACTAATTGATCAATATAATTTTTAATTAGTATTTAATCAGGATTAGATTAGCATAAGACCCTAATCACCCCCCCACTCTAGGGTCTAACAATTGGTATCAGAGCTTGGTACTCTTTGATTTAAGGTCTAATCGACTTGAGTTAAAGATCAAAGTTATCGTATTTGGGCTAATCTAATTTTGATTGCATTTTGCTTCTTGTATTTTATCTTTATGGATATGTATGATTCATCTAGTTTAGGATATGCTATTAATATTGCTCCTCGTTTGGATGCTCAATGGCGTGTTAGATTCAAACTTTTCGTACAATCTAAACAATTCGATTTATGGGAAATTATTGAGGATGCCTATGTTGTTCCCACTTTGGAAAAATCCAAATAATGTGAAAATGATAAAAGATTGTTTAATATGAACAAGCTTTTGTTAGAATATTTGATTAATGCCTTTCACTCTTCATTTTCTAACAAATTTGCTAATTTTGATAGTGCTTACACCTTATGGAAATTTATTGAAGCACATGAAGGGGAATTGGAGGCTATTCAACAAGCGTTGGAAAATCCCGCTTTGCGTTCTAAAGAAGCCTCATCTCCATGTACAATACCTCTAGGTGATAACCCTAGTGAGGTATGCAATCTTGACAAGGATGATATCATTACTTTTGATGAACTTGCTCTTGAGTTTGAAAAATTACACAATTACTATATTGATGTAAAGAGTAAGTCTCTTGAGTTTGAAAAATTACACAATTACTATATTGATGTAAAGAGTAAGTATGTAAATATGAAATCCACTCATGAAACACTAGCCACTAAGTTTAAGAGTAAGTATGTAAATATGAAATCCACTCATGAAACACTAGCCACTAAGTTTAATTTTATTGCAAATAAATATATTATTCTTAAAGAATGCAATAAAAATTTGAGAATTGAAAATGCTAGTGTACTTCATGAAAAACGTGATGCTATGTTAGAAGTAGATAAGTTGAAATCTATGATGAAAAATCTTGTTTATCCTACTTCTAGTAGCAATGCTTGTATGCACAATAATGAGTTGAATCAAATGAGAAAACGTATATCCACCTTAGATTCAACACTAAACACTTGTATTGCTAATAATAAAAAGCTTATTGACTTATGTGCAAAGTTCAATGTTAATTCTTCTAAGAAACCTATTCACTATGCACATATGTATGACAAAATTCACAAATGTTCTATTTGCGGTCTTAAAGGCCATTTAGCTCAATTTTGCATTAATGCACTAAAAATTGACAAACCTATTCATGATTGTGCATCCCATCAAGCTTCTTCATCACATACACATGTACACACATATAGTGTAAATCATAAACATGCTCATGTGTATAAATATGATTATTGTGGTCGTTTTGGTCATTTGGCCATGTTTTGTTTCGATTTGAAAAGAAATTCTCATTTGTAAAATAATTACAAAGGAAAATCTATTTTTGCAAATGAACCATGTGCATTTCATTTCGGTCAACGTAAACCATTCAAACCACTACATTGCACAAATTGCAATCGTACGGGTCATGTTTACAATTTTTGCTTTGATCGTATCGGTGCACAAAATAAACCCAAGCGGGTTCATAACCCTAGGGCCTTGGATTTAAACGATAGGGGTCATGTCCCAAATTTTAGTGGTACTAAAATGATTTGGGTACCAAAATAATTTTTATATCAATTTTTGTTTTTGTTTGTTTTTTTGGTTCATTTTGTTTTTGAATAATTTGGTTTTAGGTTTAAATGATAAATTTTATCTTTTATTAAGTCAAAATAAAATATTTTTTTAATAACATAAAAACTTTATATGTATTTATACATCCTATAAAACAATTTTATTAAGGATAAAATTTCATTTTCCTCAAATTCCAGAATTTATAAACTGACTATGCATATTTCTTTCTCACGGTCAACCGTCACGGTCGACCATCAGAGTTTCTGGAATTTGTTACGGTCGATCACCACGGTCGACTGCAAGTGTTTTTTTTTTTACTTTCCTGTTTGATCTCTTATCGGGTTTCGGTTTTATTTTAAAATGTTTCTGAACCCGACTTATTAACCACCGTTGATTTCATCTTTGGGCCGATCCACACCATCCATTGCTCTCTTTTTGATCCGACCCCCTTCACCTTCTTCCCATTCGACATTTATTCTTCCAGTTCCTCTCTCGGTTGCCCGCAACAAATTCCTCGGTCGACCGCAGCTGCTCTCCACCTCTCTTGGGTAATTTCTCACCTTTTCTTGCTCTAGAGTTTCAACATTTCTATTCTAGGGTTTTGGTTTAGGGTTTGCTTATTTGTACTTATTGTGCCCTATTTTTTCCTTTTTAGGGTTTCAATTTCTGTCAAATCTCACATCTTTTTAGAACCCTAATCGATTATGCCTCCTAAGAAAAGATCTAAACCTGAATCTAGCTCCTCATCTATTACTGCCTCTCATTATGAGGATTATCTCTTGTTCAAGCCTCTTGTTAAGAAATATAGGGAACTGTGTAAACTAAAAATCCTGCCTACTCGATATATCAAATTTGAGGAACTAGCCATTTATGATATTCATGAGTTTCTACATGCTGTTGGGTTAGATAAGCTGCTAGATGTGGAACTAAAAGTTCCTTATTATCCATTTCTGGTATATTTGTTTTATGCAAACTTATCCGTGTCATCTTCTGCTGATGGTCTCCAAACCATCACCACTTATGTTAAAAACATCAAGATTTCTTTTTCTGCCAACGAGCTTGCGGGAATTCTTAAGATTCCAATAAGCGACGTTAAGCTCATGTCTATCGATCACACCGATCAGGCTGTGAACGATATCTTGTTTAAGCCCGGTTGCACCTATCCTATGAACAACAAATCACTCAATCCCACCGCTAAAGTCATAGCTCGTATTGTTGCTCATAATCTCATTCCCAAAACCGGTAGCTTTGATCATTTTGCCCCTAATAAGATTAATGCTGTTTATGCCATTTTTGCCAAAATAAAAGTCAATTGGGCAAATATTTTTCTTAAGAATATGGCATGCAAGCATCACAAATTTCTTCCTTTTGGCAGTTTCATCACCCTTATTCTTCAACACTTCGGTGTTGCTCTCACTAATGAACCCAAAGTTGATCCGGGTAAGGAATACTTTGATAAAGTCTCTCTCTCCCGTATGCAACTTTTTGCCTCTTTGTCTGATCCTACCAAGCCTTCATCTTCTCGGTCTAGAGCTTCCACCTCCTCCACTTCTGATATCTGTGCCCGTTTGGATCATCTTGAGACTCAAGTCTCAACTATCCAAAGGGATGTTAGGACTATTCTATCCTATCAGTGTCAGTCTCTCGGGATTCCGGATCCCTCTTCCAGTTCTGAGTCTGGTTCTGAGGAGGGCCCTGCTGATGGCTCTGATGATGGATCTGCATCTGGCTCTGGCCATGCTTCTGATGGTGACGGTGATGGTGATGATTGATTTTGCTGCTTATTGGAGTTTATTGGATTTTGTGCTTATGGTAATGTTTATGTCTTAGTGAAATAATACTTGACATTTATGCTATGTTTTATTTTGAGTTATAATAACTCTATGTTTGTGTGGAAAACAATGTGTCTTTGTGAAACAATTTGTGTATGGTTTGTAGTTTTGTGGAACAAATTATGTTTGTGGAAAACTATGTAGTTTTTTTGATGTTTAAGTGATGATTTGTGATTTATTGTGTTAGTTTATCTTTTCTATGATCTATGTATGGTGAAAACAATATTCATGCTTCGTTTTTGTGATAATATGTCGCTAATGATGCGTTCTTTGGATTCTAAATGTTTATAGCTGTGTATGAATGATTATTGTTTAGCTCCTATATATGCTCTTTAGATGTTATTTATGCAAATTGACAGGGGGAGTCTTTGTCCATACCTTGGCTTTTATCTGTGCTTATATGCAGGGGGAGCGTTGCTCCTATTTTATTTTCTTTCCCTTTTTGATGTTGTCAAAGGGGGAGAAAATTGGTTTATATATTTGTTTCATGCTATATATGGTTTATATGTTTAATTCATATTGTACGTGGTTTATCAGCATATATTTCATGCTATATATGGTTTATCAGCATATATTTGTTTCATGCTATATATGGTTTATATTTGTTTCATGCTATATATGGTTTATATGTTTAATTCATATTGTATGTGGTTTATCAGCATATATTTCATATCAATATATAAATTGTTTGCCATCATCAAAAATGGGGAGATTGTTGACCCTATAGTTTTGATGATGATTTGTCAAAAAATTTATCGCTAATATATTCTCTAGTTTTGTTGTTATGTTTCTCTTTACAGGTATTTCAACACACGACAATCAAGCGTTAAAGATTCAAGTTCATATGTGTGGAGTTACCTAGGTATAAGAGTAGTTTACTTACATATATTGTATGTTTATATTTAAGCTCAATATATGTACACTTAACACGATTTTTGACGTTTTCTATCATATAAATGATTTTTCATCAAACGTTATTACAATATCTTTTATCTCATGTTTCCAGCTCTTTCATACTCTATTATATATATATAACGTATGCATGATATATATATATATATATATATATAATATCAAAATTTTCATAATCGTAAAATACAGGTTTTACGAACACTTTTGTATCAGTTCGCGGTCGACCGCCACGGTCGACCGCCCGCAGCATATTTTCATAGCATTATTTTTATGTGCTCACGGTCGACCGTGAACCATCCAGAGACTTTCGCGGTCGACCGTCGCGGTCGACCGCCAGCTTTAAAATCCTATTCTTAGTTTTTTTTGTGCTTCGCGGTCGACTGCGAGATTTCCACGGTCGACCATCGATTCCATCATTTGTTTTTAACGGCTAGTTTTATAACGGCTCTCTAGAGATTTTTTAGTCTTTTCAAGATTGGTTTTTTGGCTGATATTTGAGTGGGTAAAAATACCCTATTGCTGCTCTTTTTCAGTATCCAAGTTTTTGTGCTTAACAAAATCTTAAGTGTGTTTAAAAGAGCTGTTTAAGCTGATTTCATCAGTTTGTTTCAAAAGAAGTTTTCCTACAACAAGAAGTGGCTTTCAAATCCTATTGGGATCATTATCTACTGTTCTTCTTGTTTGAGAAGTTTTCTAAACTCTTATATAGCTTGCTATTCCATTTTTATTTCATTAGCTATATTTATTGAGTTATATTATTTTCATTCACTGTTATCACACACACATATTGAGCTTAATATCTTCATACTATATAGTGTGGGTTGTGGGGTGTGATTTAGTGAGTGTGAGCTTCATTTTTTTTGAGAACAAATCATTGTATTTAATCTTTATTTGTTAGAATCACTTGTAATACACTTGTACACCAAGAGAAGTATGAGGCAAGAGACGAGGTCGAATCCAATAGGAGTGGTGTCGATTGACGAACCTAGGGAGAGGTTGCATCCGAGGACTTAAGGAGGAAGACACGGGCTAGGTTCCTACACTTAGTGTGTAAAGTTTGATTGCATAGTGTTTGTGTAGTGTGAGAGTTTTTGGTGATCTTGTAAACCGAGTGTGTAGAAGTTCCGTCTTCCAAACCGGATTGTGATAGTGGATATCTCCTCGAAGTGAGGAGCGGGGACTTAGGTCGTGAGGACCGAACCTCGTAAACATATCTTGTGTTTGTGTTTGCTTAGCGTATATTTCTTTTGTGCTTATTCTTATCTTTCTTGCTCATATCCATCTTATATCATTCCTGCAAGAACAAATTGATCAACTTATTTTTAATTGGAATTTAATCGGGATTAGATTAGCATAAGACTGAGGAGGAGGACACGGGCTAGGTTCCTACACTTAGTGTGTAAAGTGTGATTGCATAGTGTTTGTGTAGTGTGAGAGTTTTCGGTGATCTTGTAAACCGAGTGTGTAGAAGTTCCGTCTTCCAAACCGGATTGTGATAGTGGATATCTCCTCGAAGTGAGGAGCGGGGACTTAGGTCGTGAGGACCGAACCTCGTAAACATATCTTGTGTTTGTGTTTGCTTAGCGTATATTTCTTTTGTGCTTATTCTTATCGTTCTTATTCATATCTATCTCTTGCAAGAACTAATTGATTAATATAATTTTTAATTAGTATTTAATTGGGATTAGATTAGCATAAGACCCTAATCACCCTCCTCTAGGGTCTAACAATTTGAATATAAAATTGATAGGTTATGCTTGCTTTAAATAACTAATAATCTATGCTTAAGGAATATTGTGATATAAGAATTAAAAGAGAGCCGTTCTAATTTCTAAATAGGATTTAACCACAGGATTCAATCTAAGATTCCTGACTCTTCTATTTGTTTTCCTCCCTTGGTTTTACTCTCCTTCTTGGCTTAGGCCTTACATTTGCATCACATGAACATCCAAACCAACCTTTGTCCTCTCTTTTTTACCCAAATTTAAGAACCACTTTAGAATCCTTCTTAAGTTATACCTTCATCGTGGGATCGTTGCTTGCATGCTACACACATAAGTTGTGCATTTCCAATGTTTATAATTAGAACATATCAAGTTTTTGGTGTCGATGCTGTGGAAGGTGCCTTCATTTAGGAATTTTTGTATTTTGGTTCTTTAGTTTGTGTGTTTATTGGGAAGGATTAAGCTAGAAGAGGATTGAAGATTAAAGAAGAAGATTTGCTTTAATAGGGGCCAATCCTTACAAAGGCAAACACTATTTCTTGTTTTCCAATTTGTCTATCTCGTTAGTATTCTCATAATTAGTTACAATTAGGTAATTATAAAAACTTTCTCTTGTTGACCATAATAAAATCCAGCATTAACTTGAACAACTATTAGACAAAGTAAAAATTCAAAAAAGAGCAATCTTTCTTACATTTGTTTATTTGAACTTGATAAAAAATTTGCAATAAAAAATTGCTTAAGGCATCCACTTGTAGTTTTTTTTATTTCTCAAATTTATTAGACGTTAGCCCCTAAGGACTCGAGCTTAATAAGAAACAAGAAATTCTTAAGTGAATCAGTTCAAGTTTATTCAACTCCATTGGTGTCTAAGGCAAGGTTTAAGGATTGCCTAAGGCGCCCTGCAAGAAAAAAGGGTCTTAAATGGTCTCCGACCTCCCTCTAGTATTATTGTTACCTATATAAGTACGTAATCAAGTAACTTGTGTTCGTTCACCTAAGAAATTTTTGGGTAGGAGCTGTCTAGTGAAATTTAGGTTTAACCTAGAAATTAGAAGTGATGATTTAGTGGTTTGACTTATTTAGTTAGGTTTTTCTTTTCTCCTTCTTTTTCTTTTACAAAATTTTTTAGATCTTTTTAGTTTTCCAAAAACAAAAAAAAAATCTTTTAATAATTTTCTCTTATGTTTTAAAATAATACAAGAAGAATTTCATTAGTGTATGCAAGTTTAGATCAGGGATACAAAACGTTTAGTTCGTGTTGAGTTTGAACCAAAAGAAATGGCTAATCCCAATCCATTTGTTCTTCAAGATATGTGTTATCTACTAGGAATGTAATATCATCTTGCATTAAACTTTCAAATGTTAATGGTACTAATTATGAGCTTAGATCTCACTTCATAAACATGCTTCCCAATTTTTAAGAAAATATGTCTGAAGGTGCTTGCATTTTTATAAGTATGAAGAAGCATGTGTAATGGTTAAGATTAGAGAGTTGTTTGAGGATGTAACTAAGTTCAGATTTATCCCTTTTGCTCTGAAGGATAAGTCTAAAAAATAACTATATAGCTTGCCTATAAATTCCATCTTCATTAGGGATGAATTTATTACTGTTTTTCTAAAAAAATTCTTCCCAATTTATAAAATAGTAAAGCTTAGGAACAATGTTCAAACTTGTAAAATAATCCATAGGGAATCACTCTTAAAGTATTCTGATAGGTTTAAGAATCTTCTCTCATCCATTGTTCTCATCATGGTTTAGAGAAGCAGCATTTATGCCTAATTATCATTCAAGAATTGGATTATTCTTCAAAATATCTTTAGAATTTATTTGTCATAGAGATTTCATGAAGAAAGAAGCCTAGGAATTTGTAAAAAACTTATTTGAGAAAACCATGTAATGTCAACATTATGATGAAAGAGCATCTTCATTAGTTCTCTCAATCAAATCTAGTGATTTGTTCTTAGAGTCGAACATAGCTTCTGAAGCTAAGATGGAGTGCCCCACTCATATGAACTAAGTTTCTTCCCCAGGATATCATAATTAATCTCTGATTCATGTTTTAGAAAGGTATCCTCTGTTAATAAACAATCAACCACTCGATCAGATAAACGCTACATTCTAGCATCCTAGAAATGATCTATTTTTACTAATTTACAATCTGAGTTGGATAAATCATCCTAATTTTACATGATTCAGACAAATTTCTTAGAAAATCCAAAATTTGCTCCCTCTTCATTTCTGCAATTTCCTGGGGAAACATGTGTTTGTTCTACACTTTTAGTCTCTATAATCCATAACCCAATCCTACACAAAACAATTAGCCTCCTAAGAATCAATCTATCATTTTTACTCCACTGAGATTCAATAATGATCATGAAAAACATTTAGTGTCCTAGAGAAGGGTCTAGAAGCCATGATGAAAGCACCAACCCAGACTACCAACACATTGACTCAATCATCCAACATGTTAAGTTCCTTTATGTAAACCACATGCTAACTGTTAAACTCAAACACTCAAGCTAGAGCTAGACTAGATGACAACTAGCTAGTGCTATGAGTAATAGTGAGAAAGGAATATTCTCGAGTCAACTGGTTGTCAATTCTAAGGATACTAGTTCAAGTCAATCTAGTCTAGCTCATGTCAATGTAATTCATACCTTAAGATCAGACAAACAAATTGACAAGCAAGAATACTTCCTGATCAAACTTCTTTTGCTTCTTATAACCAAACTTCTAAACCTGAACAATCACCCCCTCCTTCTAATAATTTTGTGCAATCATCCTCTTTTTCTGATGACCATGAAAAAGAAATTAAATCTGAGCCTAAATTGGATAAGTTCAAACCTGTTGCACCCTTTCTAGATAGACTTAGACCTCGGAAGAACTCTCCTCATATGGAGAAGATCTTAGACACATCAAGCATGTTAGAGTAAACATTTCTCTTTTAAATATCATGGAACAGATCCCCTCCTATGCTAAGTTTTTAAAAGACTTGTGCAAATAAGAAGAAGTCAACCGAAGTCCCTAAGAAAGTCTTCTTAGCCGCCAACATTAATGAGATCATATCCAAGTCAATGCCTTTAAAATATAAGGAACATGGTTGTCCAAAAATTTCATGCACCATAGGAAATACTATTATTGGTAAGACACTATTAGACTTAGGGGCTAGCGTTAACCTTCTCTCATATTTGGTCTACTAACAACTTGTCATAGGAGAGCCGAAACCAACTAGGTGCATTTGGTAAGTAGCTGATAGATCATGAAGATATCAAAGAGAGAAATAGAGGATGTCTTGATTAAGATAGTTGAGTTTCATAGTCTTACAAATGTAGCTCATTTCTAATCTCAAGAGTCAAATGCCTATTATTTTAGGAAGATCGTTTTTAGTCATTTTAAATACTCTGATCAATTGTAGAATCAATCAAATGAAGCTATCCTTTGAGAATATTACTGTAGATCTCAACATCTTCATTTAAAGAAACAATCGAGTAATCCATCAAATTAACCCATAGAAGTGAACTTCATTCAGGAAATGTCTAGCGAACAGTTAGAGAAAGAGTTTGAGTCAGATTTTAGCCCAATAGACATGAGTTTTGAAATTTTTTTTGATGAAAAGATCATATTAACAGAAGAGTTATAATCAGAATAAGTCTTTAAGAAGAAAAGCACTAAGTTGGACACAATTTTCACCAATCATAGCTCGAAGAGCTTTTTTGTTAAAGAACTTAGGTTCCTAACTGATACAAAACAATCAGCCTATCATGCCTCAACCATAAACCCTTAGTCTGAGGAAATTTTTAAAAGAGAGATGGTTTTGTTAAACAAAAGTTCATTCACGTGGAGCCTGTGTTTAAATCCGAGACTAGATTTCTAAATGACCGGCAATCGAAAAATCAAAATGCATGATAAATATGATTTGATAGATTACCCTCTACCAACCTGCCATCAAATACAGCAAAAATTATTAAAAAGCTCAAAGAGTATAGATTTTAAGCACATCATAGAGTTTATTATTTTAGATGTTTTTAAAACCCAAGGAAGAATTTCAGCAATACGGTAGGAAATAATGTAGAATGTGGGTATTTTTATTTTCAATCATTTATATTGCATCTTATTCAATGTCTCATCAAGGACAATGGAAAAAAGTACAATAATAAGAAGAATAAGAATAAGAATTAAAACAAGAAGAATTTATTTTTCTCTTATTTGGATTTTCTTTTTCTTTTGTAAAAAAGAAAAAAGAAAAAGGGGAAAAAAGAAGAAAGAGAAAGAAAAATTTTGGCTATACCCTCCTCCTATCCATCAGAATTGAAGGGAATTATAAATTTTTATTATTTTATCTATGTGTTGATGAAGTTTTGCAATAAAAATACAAATTATTTTTCCTCTTCAAATTTCTTCTTCTCTTTTGTCTGTTAAGATTTGTTTTAAGAGGGGCCAATGCCTTGCAATGTAAGTTTTTATTTTTTTATTTCTTGTTTATAATTACATGTTTAGGATTTCATTTCTTACTTTTAATTCATGCTTTACTTTATAATTTTTAATTTAGAATTTTCCTACTTTTTATTCTTACTTTCTAGGAGTAATATGAGTAACTAATTTCCTTACAATATCTAGGATAAATCTAGTTTAATTTTTATTTGGTTTATGAATTGCTCTCATTTTGTGCTTAATTGATCATGTTTAGCATAGTCAACGAAAATAATAATTGGTGGAAATATTTTAGTAGATTATATTTATCTTAAATGGTTTGATAGTTTATACTTTTTTAATTTTAGAATTACTATCTAGTTGTTTATTTCTATTCATGAATGATGATATTACTTGGATATGAATTTGATAGGCTATGCTTGTTTTAAATAACTTGATAATCTATTATGACGCCCCTGGTTTTACACAAGGCTGCAGTCCAATGTGAGCTCAGAGATGTCAAATCTGTCATGCACCGACACTGCATAAACACGTTTCACCAATCACAGTAATATCCTCTAGTAAAATCAAATTGGAGTGCAGGTACAAAACATGAAAAATAAGAGTATACATATAATAGACATGATATAGAAAAGATATCTCATAAATAAAAAGAATTATATCTCAACAGTAATACATCTGATAACTTAAATAATTAGAATGTCAACATGAATCAACTAGAATCGTACTAAGACACACTACCTTTACAAAATGAGAATGAAACTTTTAATTTCTAAATAAAACATAAAATCTACTGTGGAGCCTCTAAAAACTCATGTGATGGTGACTATGTAAGAACTCTGTTATCCTGCGGCTCTTCGTACCTTTGTACCGCCTGAAAGAAGAAAAAATAACAAAAAAAACTACATAAAGAGCGTCAGAGCGCTACAACAAGATCCACTCCATCTGCCCTAGGGGAAGGGCTGCTAGATGGAATGGAGGCTTCATCTTTTAAGCATAGTCTACCTAGATTCATTTTCCCCATATCTAATAGAGTTAATATTTAGACACCTATAAGACGAGACGTAGTACGTCGAGCGAAATAATTCAAATAAGAAAACCCTCATGTATATACCATATGTCTCAAATTGTAGATACCTAAACATTAACATCAAACTAGAGATAAACAATCTAATAAAATCAATAATTAGGAATCCACAACATGAGATTGGTACGTCGAGTGAAATAATCCAAACAAGAAAGCCCTCATGTATATACTATTGTTTCAAATTGTTAATCGCTAATCATTGACTCCTACTAACAAGAAAAAAATAGTAAATAAATATAAAGACATTATTACATAGTATTTATAATATCTTCCACAATCACTGGGGAGATAAAATAAATACCAACATATAATCCCGTATACTTTCAAGAGCAATGTATCTCGGTCATATATTTCAAAGATGAGTTGAACTCACAACTGACATCTGCCTAAAACTTAGGCTATAAATCAATAATATCAATGTCACGGACTACCCTGTAGGTATCCTGAACTGTGTACATGGCTCATTAGTCTCATCGCGATTTCAACATATAACCTAAGTGTGAGACGGTCTACCATATAGGTATCTAAATAGATGACTTACAATCACCATAAATAGACGACTACCAGTCTCATCACACACTCGTGCGGACGGACTACTATACAAAGCATCCAAACCCGACTCAATGTCCTGTACATATGGAATATCGACGCACTACCTCTTGTAGCATTGAACCGGGCTCATCAACAATATCCATTTTATCATAAACTATGTATATCTGATATATCGACGTACTATCCCATATAGTATTGAGCTGTACTCATTAACGATATCCAACGAGTGTATGAACAATTACTACTCTATTGTAAACAACCCAACTCTTGTCAAAATCCTTTTTTGGGATACTCCTGTATATGTATTGACATTGTACTTGTGTATTCGTGAATTTACATGTATAGGAGTGCGGCTCAAACCCCGTAAACACATCTCAAACAAAATAAAATAAAACTCAGGAAATCAGCCTTAATAGTCGACTACTAGCCTGACTAGTCGACTACTCTGAGTTCAGCCAGAAACTGGAAAATCAAACAAGTGTGAGTAGTTGACTACTATACATATTAGTCGACTACTCTGCTATGTAAAAGTTTATGTGTAATGTATTTTGAGACAGAGTAGCCAACTACTCATCTTAGTAGTTGACTACTCTTCATGCAACTGCAAATCTGATATGCGCAAACATGAAATTAGCTAAACAACTTGCACTTATGCAAACTTAAACAAGATTTACATGATTTGCCCACATTAAACAAAGATTAACATGATCGTAAACATAGAATTATCTTGGTTCAATTAAAGTTAACATCTTTATTAATAAATCTCTTCAATTAACCACATATAAGAAACATGATTATGAAAACATGATGAAAACTACACATGATAGATTTATATTTCATTTTAAATCTGATTACAAAGCCTAGATATCACAACCCTTGGTGTTAGCATGATAATATACAAAAAAAACTCAATTACTTATCAAATTAGGGTTTTCACATGGGTTAAACTTAATTAAATAAGACAAGAATGAAATTTATATTAACCCTAATGATCATGATCATATTTCTAATGTTAAAAGTAAGAAAAAATATCAGATCTAATATAGGTTATAGATCTATTATCAAAAACCTATTTTTTATCACATCAAATTGAGAATTAAGCATATAAACTTGGATTTAATACTTTAAATCATGAAATTACTAAGGGTGCAGGAGTGGATGAAGATGATCTTGCCTTAGAGTGCTGTTGGACTCCTCCACCATGTGTATGCAAGATCCCCCTTCAACCACAATCACAAAACTTCGCCTTCCTCTCGACAAATACCTCGAAACTCTCTCAAAAACTCACAATTAGGGCTATGACTTGAAGAGGAAGGTGGTTGGTGTTAAACTCATGTGAAAGAGGGTAAAAAGGGCTTTTAAAACGAGCATATATACTCATATATACAACTGGGTTTAGAACAAAATGAATCCGACCTAAAATCTAAAAGAAAAACTAAAAACAGCCCTGATAGTCGACTACTACTCTTAGTAGTCGACAACTAAGCTGATTAGTTGACTACTCTAATTTGTAGTCGACTACTAATAGCCGAGAAATAGGTTTGTGCATGTTTTTATGCATATTTTGGCTATAACTTTCACATCCGACTTCAGAATGAGATAATTTAAGATGCTTTGGAAATCTGTTGAAGATACCTACAATTTTTGTCTTTTGAGTTTTTTGGATTCGAAATGTGTCTATGTGTAAAACAAAAATACTCTTAACTGGATAATTTTCCAGATTCAGGCTCGTGCATGATTTCTCTCCTATATTCATATATATATATATATATATA
>NC_033800.1:106518906-106523336 GCF_001876935.1 Asparagus officinalis
GTGGCTTCTATTCTTGATTCCTTCAATCCTTCAGGCTATTCGGTGCTTTGTCGAACGTCTGTAAGGTTTCGGTGCTGCATTTATTGTCTGACCGTTGTCGGAATTTTGAATTTGAAGTCGATTCCTGATTTTTTGATTTTTAGCTCGTGCTTGTTGGTTCACCATAGAACTGACCCTCGAATATTAGCGTTGAGTCTTTATTTGCGACGCGTTGTCCGGCGTAGTGTTGTTGAGTTATCCTTAAGAATATTTAGAAAAATATTCTCCAGGAACTTCTCAACCAAAAATAGGGAATAGTTTATACTCATATACCTTATTGGAGTATTAAGAAGCAGTTTATACTCGTATACTTTTCGGAGTATTGATTCCTTCGTTGCAACGCATTGATCGGCGTTGACCTTAGGGTTTTGAACGTCGTACGTTGACTTTTTTTGATCGCAACGCCTTGACTGGCGTTGACCTAGGGTTACGCGTTGTCCGGCGTTTACCTTAGGGTTTTGAACGTCGTACGTTGACTTTTTGATTGCAACGCGTTGACCGGCGTTGACCTAGAGTTACGCGTTGTCCGGCGTTGACCCTAGGGTTTCGAATGTCGTTGGATGCTCGAGTCATGAGACCAACTAATGAAGCTGACACGTCAGTGACTCTCACATTTATAGGATTTTTGGCAAACCCCCAGCCATCAACGGGTTTGATGTGCCTTTACCGACTACCGTTTGAGTCGGGCTAGCATGCGGATTGTTTAAGTCCGTTCCGCATGTGACGTTATGCTAAAAGAGTTAACCCTTTTAGTGCTACGATATTGAATACGTAGACTTCGTCTTTCTCCTGTGAAAAGACTAAACAGCAACGTGTATCAGACGTTGACTTAGGATTTTTGGCAAATCCTCAGCCCTCAACGGATTTGATTAGCCTTTACCGACTACCGTTTGAGTCGGGCTAGCATGCGGATTGTCTAAATCCGTTCCGCATGTGACGTTGTGCTAAGAGAGTCAACTCTCTTAGTGCTACGATATTGGATGCGTAGACTTCGTCTTTCTCACGGGAATAGACTACCCGGCAACGTGTATTAGACGCTGACTTATCCCTATTTAGGCTTCGGGATAAAATACCCCAGACTGGTATTATGGTGTCTTTTTCCACGGAAAAAGACTAAACCGGCGATGCGTGTTAGGCGTCGGCATATCCTTTCTTAGGATTCAGGATGAAATTCCCCATGCGTGTATGGCATGGATTTTGGTGTTATTAATAACAACCTGCCACAATGTTGAATATGTGAAAATCCTAACTGTAGGAAGGTTTGATCGCTCAATTTGTGGACCTCTCGTTCATTGGGGGAATCGAGAGGGGATTTTGACTGTGGTCCTAACTGTAAGAAGGTTTGACCAAGTGGGTGTTTTGAGACAATCCTAACTGTAGGAAGGTTTGATCGCTCAATTTGTGGACCTCTCGTTCATTGGGGGAATCGAGAGGGGATTTTGACTGTGGTCCTAACTGTAAGAAGGTTTGACCAAGTGGGTGTTTTGAGACAATCCTAACTGTAGGAAGGTTTGATCGCTCAATTTGTGGACCTCTCGTTCATTGGGGGAATCGAGAGGGGATTTTGACTGTGGTCCTAACTGTAAGAAGGTTTGACCAAGTGGGTGTTTTGAGACAATCCTAACTGTAGGAAGGTTTGATCGCTCAATTTGTGGACCTCTCGTTCATTGGGGGAATCGAGAGGGGATTTTGACTGTGGTCCTAACTGTAAGAAGGTTTGACCAAGTGGGTGTTTTGAGACAATCCTAACTGTAGGAAGGTTTGATCGCTCAATTTGTGGACCTCTCGTTCATTGGGGGAATCGAGAGGGGATTTTGACTGTGGCCCTAACTGTAAGAAGGTTTGACCAATGGGGAACCTTACGTTCAGACTCTAACAAAGAGAGTGTTGAGTACACAGACACGGTGGGAATTTGAATGGGAGTTCTCATTTATTACATTGCTGTGGTTTTGGGAACTTCCCGTTACATAAATCGTCCACCCCCAGTTTCCTTTGCGGAACTGGTTCGGACATTATTCTCAGTTACCTGATCGGGTTATCCTTAAGAATACTAGCGTAATATTCTCAAGGAACTTCCCGTCAAAAGTGGGAAACAGTTTAGACTCATATACCTATTGGAGTATTAAGAAGCAGTTTATACTCGTATACTTGTCGGAGTGGTGCCGTTCTCAACCTCTTATACTTATCGGAGTCGTGCCATTCTCAATTGGCTTACCTCAGCGTTATGACGCCGGCTTCAACCAAGGTCTGAATGCTATTCTTGAGAGCAAAGCAATCCTTGGTGGGATGAACGACCCTCCTGTGGTATGCACAGTACTTTGGGTCCGTAGTGTTGTCAGCTTCCTCCTGATTTGTGATAGGTGGTAGCTTGATCTTGTTACCTTCAAGGAGGGATTCGAAGATGGCTGGAACGTCTTCGTCCTTGAAAGAGTACTCTTTTTGGAGTCTCTGACCCGAAGTCTTTTGCTGCCTTTGGGATTGCTGTTGTGACGCTTGATTAGCACCACCAGTAGCTGCAGGTGTTTTTCCCTTACCACGAGAAGCGAAGTTTGAGTTCAGAGGATTAGCCGTCGGTAGGTTCCTCTCGGCTCCTTCAAGTCTTTCCAAGTGTCAGACGGTGCTGTTCCCATTGCTTCCAACACGTCCAGTACGAGGTTGTTGTGGCAAGTCTGGAGAATGAACTCCTCAGTGATCGGGTCCCGACAATTCATCGCCTTGTTCCGGAACCTTTTGACGAAGGCGTCGACCAACTCCTCGTCTTTTTGTTTTTCATCAAGCAACGTTCCAATGGATATTTCGGTGTCGTCGTCGAAGAAGTTGGCGAGGAACTTAGTTTCCATGTCGTCCCAGCTATTCACGCTTCCTGACTTGAGGCGGCGATACCAATCGAAGGCGGCTCCACGAAGAGTGCCAACGAAGGACCGTACCATTAGAGGTTCATTACCAGAGATAACACCCAGGTGCGATTTGAAGTAAATCAAATGCTGCGTGGGTGAACCCTTCCCATCAAATGGCGTGAAGTTAATTAGACTAAACTTCGCCGGGTAGGGGATTGATTCCCATTCTCTTGGGTAGGGACAAGGAATGCCTGTTTTCTTCGTCTCTTGAGCGGAAATCAATGTGTTAATTTTGCACTCGAGGTTCTTGATCTTCAAGCTTTCACCTGAGTCTTCATCAGCATTCTCGTTACCACCCCCTCCATTAACGGGAGGATTATTGGTGTTATTCGCACCCGTGTCCTCATCTTCCAGGTTGATTTGGTTACGACGACTTGGTTCGCCTTGCTGGTTTGTCAGCGCTCGGATTTGCTGGTCATGCATTTCTTTCATATTCTGCATGGCCATCTGCATTTCGAGCTTGAAGCTCTCTTGTTGCTTAGCCATGGCTTCTTTGAGCATCTTGGCCACTTGTTCCACGCTTATCATCAGCGACTCGCGGGGTTGTCCATCGCTGGATACCGTGTTATCTGATGCGACAGCAGAGCAGGAATCCGATTCTTCATCTTCCTACGGTAATCTTGTCCGAACCCTACCATAAGTTCCTCGTATGATGGCTCCAGACCTCAGACGAGTTAGATACTGGGGTACCGGCGGAATTGACTCGGGATTATCCCTTGTCGATGCCCTTTTGCTGGTCATATTGGTAGTGACCCTAGGAAGTTCTCCATCTTCAATTACCCTTCTTCTTTGTCGGAAGCGCCTAGACCTCGGTCTTGGCGTTTCGGTATTGAGCCTTTCGAAAACTGAAACTCTTTCGGGGACCGTCTTGATGCAATTGTACTCAGACAATATTGCCCGAATGAGTTTGGAACAGGGGCATTGAGTTTTTGGTTTTCGGGGACTCCTCTTCCTGGTTTTCCTCGTGCTCCCATCATGATAGTACAACTCGTCGGTTTGAAGTTCGGAGTAACCTATCGCGTGTCGGCATGATTCCTCAGGTATAACGTTATCGTCATCAGACGTCAACGTTTCCTTCAGAGGGTGAACTGCCTTCTTAGGGCTCTCAAGAGTCACGCGCCTCGAGACATGCCTTTTTGGGCGTGAATTCTCAGCGGGCTCTTGGACTTCAATGCGCAAATTAGCGCGCACAGCTGCCTTGAGTTCCTTGTCATGTTGGATGTGGCGGCGACCCCCAACGTGTTGATTCGTTCGGGGTTTTCTTAGTGGGCCCAAACGTCCTTGGATTGGAGCTTTGCTTCGCTCCTCGGGAAGTGGACCGAGGCGCTCCAAGACTGACTTCCTTTTCTGGGATGGTCCTGCGGGATCTCCCGGGGTAGTTGTGGAAATCATCGACGGTCTGGATTGATTCGCCGGAGATTGAACTTTCGGAGGCTGTAGTTGTTGCTCCTTCGTCTGAATCGCCGTTTCAGACTTTGGTCTCCAAGCTTTGCG
>NC_033800.1:106523346-106544739 GCF_001876935.1 Asparagus officinalis
CGGCTTGAGCCCGTGCCTGCGCTGATAATGCGCGGCGCTTGCGAATGCGCTCCTCCAGCGTTGATCGGTTCCGTTTGACACAGACCCATTCCATTGTTGGCGGATTGGAGGAACCACCATTCATTGATTGTTGAGGCTTTTTGCCTTTCTTGTTCTTCAAATCCGCGTTGTAGCGGATACCGTCAACAGACTCCATGGCCTTTGCGAATTGTTTCGCAAGGCGTTGACGTTGCCTTTGGCGGGCTCTCTTCGAGAGAGTCACCACGCCCCCTGCGGCAGAAGGGTTGGCCAGAGCAGATCCGACCTGGTTGGGAATTGGAGGAATCTCACCCGATGCGACTTTGACATCCAGCGGGGCGAGATCTTCGTTGGTAAGATCTGCCTTGGTTGGGAATTGGAGGAATCTCACCCGATGCGACTTTGGCATCCAGCGGGGCGAGATCTTCGTTGGTATTTTCCACGTCTTCATACCAACGAGTTTTTCTCCTGGAGGAGAGCTTCTTGGACTTGTGGGGGGAGGTTGATCCGGACGAGGACGACAAGTACTCCTCGAACTTCTACTGGTCGAACTCGTATTCGACCTCCTCCACGACCGGGATCAAGATCCGCGGCTGCGACGCTCCGATCTCGGCAGCGAGATCGGCGGCTCTCACTGTGGTCGCAAGATTGTTCGCGGGAAAAATTGTTTTCTTCATTGATGATTCCATTGATTACTTTGTTAACAGTTTATCGGTTACAAAGATCCGGTCTTTTTATAAGATCCGGTTACAACGAAAATCAAATAAAAAGAAATGAAAAATTACAACTTTGTTTCCTTGTTTGTCGAACAAATCGCGAGCTCCTATTTTGCGGTCGCTCGCTTTGTGGGTTCTTTGCCTGCGCCGGGGTTTATCCGTGGACCACCGCGAGATCTAGATCCGGTCGGATCTACGCAGTACGACGGGTATTATTTCACCAAGGAAATAATAGCCGGGGGGATTGGTTCACCAAGGAAACAATCGCCCAAATCTCGGGATCAAAGGCCAAGCTTTGATCCGGAGTACATCTGCGTAGATCTGAGATCCGGTACTCTCGAACTCTTGCCTTATTTGGCGTTGACGATCGTCGAGCACCAGATCTGGATGAGCAAGTCCTCGAAGTCCCAAAGCTTCAATCTTTTTCAGATCTGAGTCTTGAATCCAGCAGGGCTTCGCCTCCAAAAATTCCAACCTCTAAACAAATGAACCACCTCTCCTATTTATAGGCCACCTTCACTGTGCCCGCGCACAAGTGGCCGACACACCGAGCCACCTCAAGGTGGCTCGGCCTTGGCAGAGCCGAGCACATTCCTCAAATCAAGATCAAATGGTGGATACTCCTCAAATTTCTGCACACATCTCACATACAATGGAGCACATTCCTCAGATTGCAGTTCGTGATCCTGATAGAGCTGCAAGGACTAAAGGTCGTCCACGTAATGCAACTAGAATCCAGTCAGGTTTAGAACAAGCACAAGAAAAGAAAGAAATGAAGAAACGTATATGTAGCAGATGTGGTGAACTCGGGCATTATAGAACTAGCTGTAAAGTCAACTTGCCAAGGTACAGTTAATATTTTTCCATGAAAGTTCATAACACATAAATTTTGCATTTAGTACAATTATATATTAATTTGTCATGTGATTTGCAGCTAAACGAAAATTGGTCTGGATTCTTGAGCACCAAATGCATGGATTTGTGGAAGGTAATGGTTAATACATACGAAATAACTTGTACATTGCCCTTTTTTTAATATAATGTGTTTTTTTTAATTTTTTTTAATACAGATGAAGTTCTCAACAGAAACTAGAAATGGAAGCTACTTGTTTTGAGTTTATTTTGTAATGAAGCTAGTTGGAAATGTAGACTGCAAATGTACTATTGTTTTGAGTTTATTTTGTAATGGAAGCTACTTGGAAATGTAGACTGGGAATGGGTTTTGAGTTGTCAGGTGTGCCTCAACAGAAACTGGTTGTTATCCTTTATTGGGTCAGTTTTGTTGTCTATTTTGTTATCTATTTTGTTGATGAGTGTTTGTGTCTCCATTGGGCTGTTTTTCCATGCTGTGGCTCAGCTTTATGCATAACGAGAATACGACAATTTTTCCATGCTAACAATAAAAAGGTTGCTGTTTTGTCAGGTGTGATACAGGGCATGGCTACCAGGTATTGTGCAAGTCTGGGGAAAATTCTATTGAAGGATGATCTTTTAAGATGCAATAATAACTTTTATAGATAGTTTTTGTGTTTTGTTTAGTTTAACTGGACTGGAGATTATACAAGATAACATGCAATGATATCTGCAATACTTTCCGTTTAAGATTGCTGTTTTGTGATAAATCTGTAAGCATCTGTATGTTTGGTCAAAACTTTTATTACGGAACATAGGAGATTTTTACAGAGTTTATAGGTCATTTCTGTCAAATTTTGGCTTCACTTCGGCCCCATGTACATTTGACTAACATGTTAATTAGCCCTGCAAAAATTCTAGAAGAATTAAAACCTCAAACCGAATTCATTCTCCAAAGAGATGAGACTAGCCGCTAAAAGTCCGTTAAGTCATTCAACTAAAATGAAAACCAACACGCACATTCACTCCGTGTGAGCCACCAAACCAAGCCCCTCCCCAGACCAACACATTTTCTATAATTTTTTGGATGGATACATCTTTTTTGGATGCATAAACTCCTGTCACCCAGCAACGTCTCCTTCCTTCTCTGGAGATAACTTCACAAGTAATGCATTGATTAGTAGAAAAAAGAACCACAATCATTGGCATATACATGATAGTCATGATAGCCATAGCTACTTCACAAGTAACTCATACACTCCTACTTCAATTCCCAGATTACAAAAGAACCACATTCATTGGCATATACATGATAGCCATAGCTGACAAGACGAACAATTTCCTCCAAAATTATGAGCACTGAATCCACCACTAAAACTAGGAGGTGCTATACTATTATAGATGGGTATAAACAATTTCCCAGATTACAAAAAAACCACAATCAAGTCTCTCTCCACACACTGAACAGATATAGCAAGAGAAGCTCTTTTCACACATTTGTCAAACATCAAACCCTTCCAATTAAAATCCAATAAAAATACCATGCATCATTTTGCGTTCAAGTGATCAATCAATAGATACATTCTTACACCCTACTTAGCACAAATCCAATAGAAATACCAACTACAAATCCTAGAAAAATACCAAATAAAAGAGCAAATATAACAAGCTTCAACAAATCCAACATATCAATCTCAATCTTTCTCTTTTCCCGCACTTCTCCACTTGACACGGCTCTTGAAACTTGCGGCGTCACGCTCGACTGCTCTGCCTTTGAACCTTGAAACTCCTCTTCATCAGATACCTATTTGAAGAATCCACAATTACTCACTTTCCAATTAGCGCATCCCAAAAACAATCGACCCGTGTTCTTTTTAGTTCTAGATCTGGAGAGTATAGCCCTCCTTCCACAATGGCACAACAGTCCATGACGATTGCTTGAATATGACTCCATGATCCACGGCTACAGATACAAAAGTTTGCATATTCATAGCAATTGAAAAATAATAATTGGCAAAATAATTATGACTAATGAATCAATGTCAGCTTAGACCAAAAGCAACTAGCACGTCACAACCAACATCTAAAACTAAATCACATCCAGCAAGCAAGCAACCAGAAAGCAAGCAATCGGCAAGTAGAATCAATTTAGACACCCAGAAATGAATCGAAGAACTTTTAAAGAAATGTTAATCAAAATTTTATTGCTCTTAACCACAAATCCCTAAGATTTTCCCCGCCCCAAAATTACAAAGAACCCCAATTTGGGATATCTGTATCAAACAACAACCCCTAACTTCAGAAAATAACATCACAATACCAGATTGACAACCAATACTTGTAACCTCTCAACAAAACAAAAGGAATTTTGAAACCCTAATCAGAAAGAGGAAAACCGAGAATTACCTACAGATTTGGAGAGATTCTTGTGAAATACTAGAACAACAAGATCATTAAAATATCATAAACTCCCAAATTAATTTCACCCAAATCAAAGCTTTCACCTTCGGATTTGGGCTCGCGCCGGAAGGAGGGAGGCAGACAGAGGTCGGGATCGTGCTGCAGTACTTTGGGGCTCAAACCGTGGGAAGGGGGGAGATCTGTAAGGAGGAGGAGAGAGGGTAAGGTTTGTGGGACGATCTCACGGCGTTCGAAGGAGGCCGCACGCCCGACGGCGGTTTCATGAAGATCTCGTGGTCGGAGAAGAGGGCGTGGCGGAGGATTTGGGGATGGGGTTTCGAATCGTGGTTGGGGTTAATCGCAGATGGGATTTTGTCGATCGTGGTTTGGGGCTCGAAGGAGAGGGATTGAAGGGGGGAGAGGGGTAGCTCACGAGATTTGTTTTTGTTATGTTTGCGCTCACGATATCTTCTTGGATCTGATTTGATCTCACAGAGCATTTTTTCAATTAACCCCCTGCAGCGCACAAATCCTCGTGAGCTGCCAGTGCGCCTACAGTATTCTCTCTCTCTTTCTCTCTCTCTCTCTCTATATATATATATATATATATATATATATATATATATATATATATATATATATATATATATATATATATATATATTATATATATAATATATATATATAATATATATTATATGTGTGTGTGTGTGCTGTGTGTGTGTGTGTGTGTGTGTGTGTGTGTGTGTGTGTGTGTGTGTGTGTGTGTGCTATATATATATATATATATATATTATATATAGTATATATATATATATATATATATATATATATATATATATATATATATATATAGATATTTATTTATCATATAGACATATATATTGATTTGATCTCAAATCAAATCCTAGCATACTCAAACATTAATAAATATGTCATTTATTACCATATAACATATTTATTATTATTTATCACAATATGTTCAAAATTACGGGGTTTTAAATTTTTCCCCCCTTAAAAGAATTTCGTCTCCGAAATTCCACAATCGTATCTTAGAGATTAATAATACCAGAAAAGCACGTTGAGGGGATAATCCCGACAAGGAAACCCTCACATACACATCTCGTACTATTAATCTCCAGATATGAAACATAGCAATACCTATACTTAACCATCTAGAATATGAATACTCCCACTTAACTCCTAACTAAGCGGAACAAGTACGTCGGGCGAAAAATCCAAATAAGGAATTCCCCATATGTATGCCATGTGTTCTGAATAATTAGGAGCTAAGTGCTAATATCACCATTCTAGCGTAAAGTACAGATATGAGCATATAGATAATCATAAACACAGGCAAATCATTGTCAAATAATTTACTTTCTCTAATAGATGTGGGTCATTGTGATACATATCCTCATCGCAACCCACAAGAAACCTTCTGAGCTCCTTTCTAGTTCCATTGAACTTTGACTAAGGGTATCATTTTATTTCTAAGCTTCTTGCCCTCCTTGGCAAGAATACATCCAAGAATCTCAATCACAGTCAAATCATCATGAAGCTCAATCTCTGGTGCGTCCAACACTCACTGCTTCTCCTCGTCACGTAGATGTTTCTTAAGCATCGAAGCATGAAAGACGTCGTGTATACTCGACATCAATGTTGAAAGATCTAGTCGATATAAAATGGCTCCAATGCGATCCACTATCCTGAACAGACTAATATACCTAGGGGCAAGCTTTCTCCGTCTACCAAATCGCTGAATTCCCTTCATTGGTGCTACTTTCAATAATACATAGTCCCCAACCTAGAACTCTAGCGGTCGTCATCTCTGATCTGCATAACTCTTCTTACAACTCTGTGCTGTAAGAATGCACTCCTAAATTCTTGCTACCTTCTCTGTGGTCTATCTCATTAATTTTGGTCTAAGCAATAGGTTGTCCTCAGGTTCTATCCAACAAATAGGCGAACTGCAAGGCCTCCCGTACAATGCTTCATATGTTGTCATCCCAATAGTTGCTTAATAAATATTATTATAAGTAAATTTAATTAATGGGATGTGGTCCTCCCAACTACCCTGAAAGTTTATGACACATGCTTGTAACATGTCCTCCAATACATAGTTAACTCTTTCCATTTTCTCATCTGTCTGTGGGTGGAAAACAATAGAGTATGACAATGTACGACCAAAGAAATTCTAGAAACTCCTCCAAAAATACAAAGTGAAAACCGATCCTTGGGCTTATAGTCATCTCTAGAACTCCATGCAATCTCACAATCTCCTGAATGAATATCCTTGAATAAGTCTCTACCATGTGAGTCATCTTCTCTAGAATGAATTGTATCGACTTTGTCAACCGATCAACTATTACCCAAACTGAATCATTCCCTCTTTTTTTGGCAATCCTACAATGAAGTTTATAGAAATATCTTCCCACTTCTTGCCGGAATGGGTAAAGGCTGTAGGGTTCCAGCTGGTCTTTGATGTTCTACCTCCACTTACTGGCAGGTAAAGCACTTAGCTACATATTCCAAAATCTCTTTACGCATGCCGCTCCGCTAACACGTCTTTTCAAGTCCTTGTACATTTCCGATGTGTCTGGATGTACTGTATACTTGGAACAATATGCTTCATCAAATAAATCATTTTAAGCTGTGGATAACCCGGTATCACTAGCCGACCCTTCATTCGGGAACCCCTGTCTATTTCAATGGTTCATTCTGCCTTAGTCTTTATAGAAGTCCCCTTCTTTCGGATTTTAATCTAAGAATCTCCTATCTAGGTGCTGATCTTTCTATCCCTCCAAGATGACTACACTGATAAAGCTCCTATGGAAACGCTGGTTTTGCTAATTTCCTGCCTAAAGTTAAATTGGCTGAGGGTGTAAAGATTTTGCTACAATAAACATTACAAAATTGTAAGCTCACAACGACGCTTCCTACTCAATGCGTTTGCTACAACATTCGCGTAAACTTGTAATCTTTAATAAACTCGACTCTTTGCTGTTGCTTCTGGTTAAATTTCTAAAAAGGTATTTCAAACTCTGATAATTCAAATATAGCTTAAATTATATTCCATACAAATGATGTCTATACTTCTTCAGTGTGAAGACTGCTATTGCTAACTCCATATCATGTGTGGGTAATTTTATCCATAAGTCCTCAATTGCTTTAAAATATAGTCTTCACTCTCTGGGTCTGTGTCAAAACACCTCTAAGATCCTATAACTACACATACATGTAAACAACCAAAAATCTTATCTCTGTTCAGAATAACCATCACTGGTGCTATAATCAATTTAGTCTTCAAAGCCGCATATGTTTTCTGGCACTCTGTGCTCCAAATAAACTGTACACCCTTTTTCATAGGCGTGTAAGTGACGTCGAGTAAGTGTTGTTAAGAGTTCGAGAGGACTTCTTTATAGGAGTACTACTTGAATAAGGCAATTTAGTTGAGCCCCTACTCTTGATTGAAAGCCTTGATTTTCAAAATCTTGAAGTAACTTCTTATATTAGCCGGTCAAACCTAAAAAGCTATGAATCTCTAAAATGATATCCACCTTAGCTGAATTTACTATGATGCCCTCCTGGCTGATAACATGGTTCAAAATTCTAATCTCTGATAACTAAAATTCATACTTGCTGAATGTAGCGTATAGCTAGTGCTCCCATAAGGTTTATAATGCTAATCGTAAGTGCTACTCATGCTTGATCTCCAATCTCGAATAAATAAGAATGTCCTCAATGAACACGATCACAAACTATTCCAAATATAGATAGAAAACCAGATTTATCAAATCAATGAATACTACAGGTGCAATGGTCAGCCTAAACAGCATGACAAGAAATTTGAAAGACTCATAACGAGTTAGAAAGGCGGTCTTGGGGATATCCATCTCTCGAATCCACAACAGATGACAGCTGGAATGAAGATTAATCTTCGAAAAACTATGCTCAACTACGCTCTACCGGTCAAACAAGTCATAAATCTTCTATAGTGGATATCTAACTAGATCTAAAACTTCCTCATCTCAACAAGTGTCTACGAGAAGGTGCTCGGGGTATCAGCGTTGTGCCTGACTACAACTCAACATAAAACTCAATCTCTCTTACTGGAGGTAAACCTGATATGTCCTACAAGACATCATGACACTCTGAGACCACTCATGTCTCACTTAAATTTGCACCCCGGTCCCATCTCATCACCTCCTCGACGTATGTCAGAAATGACTCCTATTCTGATTACCCTGTGAGATTGCTACAATCTATACAGATCTATTGGATGCTCACAAGATGACTATCTTTGCCAAAATAGTCGATACTAAGGTGGTAGGAAAATAACCATTCCATACCAAAAAAATCATATCAAGCACGGATATATGCATGAAACAAATAAACAAATTATGAACTTAGACTCATCTAAGCTGATAATGCATCTCATAAAAATACTCTCTAAGAGGGATGCCTCTCCCAAAGGAGTAGAGACGGATAACAGACATCTAAGGAATGTGTAATTAGCTGAAACCTATCCATGAAGGTATGAGAGATAAAATATTATGAAGCTCCTAAATCGAACAAGTCCGAGCTGGAAAAATCACTAAGGAAGAACCTTCCACTATTTCTCTGCTTGCACCGTAATCACATTGTACGGCTGCATAAACTCTGTCGATGGCTGGCGACTACTGTGCTGCTAGCGGTGGAATCTATGGGACTATCTATCCCTCAGGAATCTCCTGGATAGCGTGTATCTGGCCTGCTGGCCCCTTGATCCCCGAAATGGTAGGCAATGCCTCTATTCTCTGTGGCTGCTGGCCGAAATTACGGCCCTGAGACTGCTGACGCTGACCATGATTCTATTGTTGCTCATGTTCTCATTTTTGTTACTGGCATGAAGATCTTTGCCCCACTATTGGGGTCTTTTAAGTCTTGTAAAAGGTTTCTTGCCCTTGCCCTTGTCTCCAGACACTCCTACTTCCATAATTACCATCAATATGTCTCTCTACTCTAATCAAGCTAGTTCTAGCTGCAAATCAAAGTAGTAGGTGAAATCCTCTCATAAACTCGACATACGCTGCTTCGGCGTAACCCGAAGTCATAATTACCTTTCGTCGTCCCCCTTTAAGCAGAATATAGATAACCTCTATTTATGTACTAAATCAACGTTAAATATATCTAATAATACTTTTCACATAATCCTTTCACTTAGAAGCTGCAACTGAATCTGATGTGCCCTAAAATTTCTATGCTCCTAGCTTCTAATATCCTCCTCAATCTTACCGAGTCAAACTTCCTGCTCTGCGGTCCTATTAACAGCTTGATGTGGCGATGGTGAAATTGTCGGTATTACCTCTTCAATCAGTACGATTGGTATGACTGGTGGTGGAACTTCAGAAAGTGTAATCTGGCTCGTTACTCACTCCTCGAGAGTTACTAGTATCTACCTCTACAATCGGTGTTACCAAGTCGATCATATACTGTGGAGCCTGCTACGGCTCGGGCTCTACTTACCAGCTCTCTGGGTACGAGTTCTACCTTGACCACATCCTTATCCCGACATTTATCTTATCGGGAGGAGAGCTTATTAGACACAATATATGAGATTGCAAACACACATATAACATAACATATCACAATAAGTATTCACACAATTACTTTTCAATCAAAGTAAGGTAGTCATAAAAAAAAGTTAAAATTTTTTCACGTATAAATATAACGTCCTCACTCATTCTAGGAATTCCTAGCGAACTCTATACATGATTCTTAGGAAACTCTATCCTAGCTCCACAATATGACACATGAATGATCCTAAGGATGCTGAAACTAGAGCTCTGATACCAACTGTGATGCTCCTGGTTTCACACAAGGCTATAGTCTAAGGTGAACCTAGAGATGTCAAACCTGTAATGCATCAACACTATGCATAAACACGTGTTTGGTGGAAAATCTAAAGTAAATAAAATAAAAGAAATTTGATTTGTATTCTCTTGATCTTAATTACAATTTGGATTTCTGATTACAAAAGAGAGGAGAATTGATCTGAATTCTCCCCTTTGTTTAATTCTGGGTTCTTCACGATGGCGATAGAGTGCCTCCCTCGAATGCTCGCATCGAGTTTGCTCTTTGTTGACGATTCGAACATCTTGATTCAGTGGAACGATATCTTCTCCTTATGATTTGATGCTATGGAGAACTTGCAAAGCAAGTTTGAAACTCCGAATGAGTTGATAACTCAGAACGAGTTTAAACTCTTGAAAAAGAGTTGATTTGAACCAAAAAATTGGTTAATAAGCTAAGGGAATGCTCCAAGAACTTTGTTGATGCTGGAAGCTCGAAGATAATCTGCTGCTGAGGAGATGATCCGAAGAAGACGATCTTTAGATGTCCAAGATACTCTAAGATCCCCCAAGATCCAAAAAGATCCAAACTCGGTTAAATTTACTCCTATTTATAGGGGATTAAAGGGTGTAACTGCCCCCTTAATTCACTCCTAAGTGGGACTGAATGTTTACTCCTATTTATAGGGGATTAAAGGGTGTAACTGCCCCCTTAATTCACTCCTAAGTGGGACTGAATGGGGTGTAACCGCCCCCTTAAACTGCTGGGTGTAACTGCCCCCTTAATTCACTCCTAAGTGGGACTGAATGGGGTGTAACCGCCCCCTTAAACTGCTCCCCAAATCGTAGGAAAAATGATTTTGAAACCATTCAGTTCATGCTTTGAATGAGTCAAACATTGAAAAACAGCGTCCAAGGCCCGAACTCTGCATTTTAGACTAAAAACACAAAGTTGGACCTATTTTGGTGGCTGAACGCACAGGTCGCACTCCGTTATAAATCTAAAACACAGAGTTGATGTAGGATCAGAAATAGATACACTAGAACACTAGGGGGGTGAATAGTATTCTTTTAAAATTTATGCAAAGTAGATTATAAATTGTAAAGAAAATAGCAATCTCAGAAATTTACAAACACAAACACAAAGATTTATACTGGTTCCACCAATCCGGTGTACATCCAATCCCCAAGCAAATCCCGCTTGAGAGTTTCCACTATGATTTTGAATAAACTTACAAAATCAAAAAGCAAACCTGACCAATTTGCAAGTCCCTGCAAATTGCAACACAAATTGACAAACACCTTGCCAATTTGTGCACCAATCTCTAAACCAAGAGATTAACAACTCTCACAACTTGAGAGAACTTTTGAAGCAACAATTTCAATTCCTATAAGCCTTGATTTGTAATGTAGTGTAGTAGTGTCTTAGGAATGATTCTAACTTCTGTAAATTGCCTAAACAATAAGTATTTGAATGATGTTCAAAGGCAAATTAAGAAACTTTTCTCTTTTTCAAAATCTGAATATTTTTTACTTGAAAAAATGCACAAAGATCAAAGATTATGGGTATCTAAGTCTCTGCATTTTTTCTGAACAAATAACCTATTTATAGCCCTTGAAAAGACAATTATTTAAACTTTAAAAACGTTTAAAAACAGCTATAAACAGTCATAAATTCAAACTTTAAATTTTGAAAAAACTGTATCTGTAGTCGACTACAAGACAGATTAGTCGACTACACTGAGTTTAAACAGACTCTGAGTTTAAAAAATTTCTCAGTAGTCGACTATAAAGTTCATTAGTCGACTATACTGTAATTTGACAGAAACTTGGAAAATAAATTTTGCCTTCAGTAGTCGACTATAATGTCAATTAGTCGACTATACTGTAAAATAATAGAAACTTATGTTTCTGTCATAAACTTGAGTAGTCGACTATTATCCATATTAGTCGACTATACTGTAAAATTACAAAAACATATATTTAAGACATATACATGAGTAGTCGACTACTATTCTAATTAGTTGACTACTAAGAGTTAGAAAATGATATGAATTAAATGTTTTGACACTCCATTATTAACTATAACTCTAATGGTTAACATAGGGGATTTCTATAGTTAACCAACACACTAAGCCTGTGTTAGTGTGTTCTAATATTTATGTGTGTGTGTGTGTGTGAGTGATCAAAGCTTGTACAATAATTCTATATAAAGAAAATATAAAATACATTATCTCATATGTTCTTCATCTTCTTCACTTCATAATGCCTTGAATCTCAACTTGCACTTGTTCATATTTTGATATTGAAAGCTGCATATAAAAGTTAGTGTATTTGTATAACACACGTTGTATAAATTGTTATCATCAAAATAATATCATGGAGATATGGTAATCAACATTCTCCCTCTTTTTGATGATAACAAATAATTTATGTATAAGTATGTATTTTATAACTAAGTTTAAACATTATGAAATAACCATACTTACTCCCCCTGCATATATGCAAATTAGAGTCTATAACAGTCTATACCAATACATAAATCTAATATAGATAACCATTTCTCCCCCTTTGTTATCAACAAAAAGAGATAAACATTTATGCTAAATATGACATTATTTCTTCAACATGAGCTAATACTTCAAACAAATCATCCAGATTATGAACATAATCCATAACTTCACCCATCCAAATAGGTAGGCAAAGACTTGCCATAAAGACCAAAAGTTCCACAATATTCATCACCATGATCTGTTTAAAATATATAGCACATATATTAACTATCCAAACAACATCATAGTAATGTAAACACATAATCAACATACTTGACATTGTAGCAACATAACATATTACATATGTCTTAATAACAACTCACAACTACATAGTTTTTGATACTTAAACAAAAGATAACTAACAAAATAACATAATTGTTTTGAAACTCAACATTAAAACATCCAAATCTAATATGATGCATGCATAAACTTCTAAGGTGCTGGAGGAGGTTGCTGTCCTTGAAAGTATGCACTAAGCTTTGTGTCCAAGTCATCAAACTTCTTGATTAGCTCTTCTTGATTAGTAATGATATAGGAATTCTGAGAATATAGAGCTCTTTGACCAGTTTCAAGTTCAAGAATACGTGCACTTAGTGTGTTGTATTGCACGTCTGAAAAACATGAAGGTTCTGTAGGATATGGTAGTGGTTGAATAGAAGAAGTTCCTGCTTGAGTTGAAGATTGTGGAATGTCTAGTTGAATTTTTTCTTGATGTCAATGAGGTTCATCTTGAGGATTTTGTTCTTGAATTTCAAAATTTGTTAACTTCATCCTAGTTAGGGCATTGGAATCAAAGAATTCAATGGAACGGACAACATAATTTTCAGATTGAAGATCCACATGAAATTTGTCAAGAATCAAAGAATTCAATGGAACGGACAACATAATTTTCAGATTGAAGATCCACATGAAATTTGTCAAAGATTTTTATTAAAAAGGCACCATAAGGAAGAAATCCTCTTGGTATTATCAGAAGATTGTCAAAGTAAACTTCGGCCTAATTAACTTGGATATTTCCCATTATAGCATATAGAGCTTTTGCTAAGTCTAGGGAAATGAAATGGAAACTCCCAGTTTTTGGAAACAAGTTATACACTAAGATTCGTGCAATGAACCTAGGAATTGGATGAAGTTTGTTTGAATTATTTAAAGGTTTACTATAACCAGGAAGAAATATATGATTAGATAAAAGATCTGAATCATTCATCCTAATTGACCTAAGAAAGACTCCTTGATAAGGAATATTGAAAATTTTTCCAATTGACTTTGTAGTCAAGTCAATTTCTATTCCTTTAACAAGAGTTTTAAGTTTTTCAGAACCATCAATAGTTCTAACACGTTCTATATTAGTATAGAACAATTGAATAAGAAAAGGATATGTGGGTTTTCTATTTTCAGCAGAGAATAATTCAAGCAATCCCACATTATCAAAATATGATCCAAAGTTCCAGGGAATAAAATCATTAAATTTCACAAATCGTCCTGGAAGAACTTCAAAAGTGGATATTTTGTTAAATTGTTCTAGTAAATCAGGAGTTTTTAAGTAAGTAATGATTTTATCGTTAACATTAGTATGGATTTGCTTAGCTTTCTTAGCTCTAGACATGATGAAACATAAAAATAACAGAAGATACAAAGATCAAGTTTAGAATTTTACGACAAACTGTTGAAACCCTAGATTAGTCGACTATTACTTGGTGTAGTCGACTACAGAACCTGACAGACTGCAGAAAAAGATGAACTTGATGAAAATTTTGAGGAGAAAGACGATGCCCTAACTTGGAATCGGTGGGTTCTGAAGAGAGGAAGAAGAAGACTCGGTTTTGGGATAAGTTAGTGGGTAGTTTTTAGGTTTTTATTTTTTTTTAAAAGAATTGCATTGTATGGTCCAGATTTAACTGTAAAATAAATGAAAGGTGAAGATTTTATCTTAGATATGTGGCTAGGATTGATATAGTTAAAAATCTATGGTTGAGATGAACTCTACTTAAATAAAACGGGTATTGTGTATTGGGTTTTGGGTTTGATTTTAAAAAAAATCCAATAAGCTTTAAAAACTGTAAAACTGTGAATTCAGTATTAGTAGTCGACTAGTAAGAAAAGTAGTCGACTACACTGTAATCGACATAAAGTTAATTTTTAGATTTTGACTCAGAGTAGTCGACTATAGATAAAATTAGTCGACTACACTGTAAATCAAAGAAAAACTTATATGCAATGCTTGTGCATGTAGTCGACTATTTGTCAAATTAGTCGACTATTAAGGGTATGTATGCATATGTGTTTGTTTTAAAATTTTAATTTAAATCTTCAATTGAACATATACCTAATTCCCTTATTAATTTAACATAAATTTCTTCTTTTTATCAGTAGGTATAAATTCTAATGAAATATCACCTTTAAGCACATGATCACGTAAGAAATGATGTCTAATATCAATATGTTTTGTACGTGAATGTTGAATAGGATTTTTAGATAAATTAATTGCACTAGAATTGTCACATATTATGGATGATATTGGACAATTTATGCCATAATCAAATAATGTTTGTTTCATCTATAAAATTTGAGCACATGCAAGACTTGCAACAATATATTCAGCTTCAGTCGTTGATAATGATACTAAATTTTGCTTCTTACTAAACCAAGATACAAGTGAATGTCCTAAGAAATGTTCCACTTGTACTTTTTCTATCGGATTTACATCCGGCAAAATCAGCATCACTATATGAAATTAAATCAAATGTGCTATGTTTTGGATAAAACAATCCATAATTTGTAATATCTTTAAGATATCTAAAAATTCTTTTCACTACTTTAAGATGTGATTTTTTAGGATTTGATTGAAATCTAGCACATAAACATACACTAAACATAATATCAGGTTTACTTGCAGTAATGTAAAGAAGTGATCCAATCATACCTCGATAAAGCTTTTGATCAACATTCTTACCATTTTCATCTTTGTCAAGTGATGTAGTAGTACTCATTGGTGTTGGTTTGCTTGTTGTATTTTCCATTCCAAAGTGTTTGAGTAAATCTTTTACATACTTGCTTTGATTGATGAAAATTCCTTCTTTCAATTATTTAATTTGTAGTCCAAGGAAGAAATTTAGTTCACCCATGTGACTCATTTCAAATTCATCCTGCATAGTCTTAGCAAATTCTTGACAAAAATTATTGTTAGTAGAACCAAAAATAATATCATCTACATATATTTGGATTAATAAAATATCTTTATTTATTTTCTTAATAAATAATGTTGAATCAACTTTTCTAATTTTAAAACCTGAAGTTAAAAGAAACTTCTTTAATCTATCATACCATGCACGAGGTGCTTGTTTAAGACCATATAAAGCTTTCTTAAGTTTAAAAACATGATTTGGAAAACTTTTATGTTCAAAACCTGGAGGTTGTTCTACAAAAACTTCTTCTTTTATAAAACCATTTAGAAATGCACTTTTAACATCCATTTGAAATAATTTAAAATTCATAAAGCATGCAAATGCAAGTAGAATTCTAATTGATTCTAAACGAGCAACAGGTGCATAAGTTTCATCATAATCAATTCCTTCTTCTTGATTATAACCTTGAGCAACTAATCTAGCTTTGCTAGAGCTCTGATACCAACTGTGATGCCCCTGGGTTCACACAAGGCTACAGTCCAAAGTGAAACCAAAGATGTCAAACTTGCCATGCATCCACACTGTGCATAAACATGTTTCACTAATCACAGTAATATCCTCTAGTAGAACCAAATAGAAGTGCAGGTACAAACAGGCAAAAAATAGGGAATAAATGTAATAGACATGATATAGAAGAGATATCTCATAAATGAAAAGAATCATGTCTCAACTATAATACATCTGATATCTGAATAATAAAAATGTCTCAACATGAATCAACTAAGAATCGTACTAAGGCACACTGCTTTTACAATATGAATATGAAACTCTAATGTCTGGATAAAACTCAAAACTACAGTGGAGTCTCTACAAGTAAAAATACGCGACGGCGATTATTCCAGTACTCCGTCACTCTGCGGCTCTCAGAAACACCGAACTACCTAAAAAGTAATTTAAAAGAAAAATAATAATAACAAGAGCGTCAGAGCGCTACAGTAATATTACCTCCATCCGCCCCCAGGGAAAGGGCTACTAGATGGAGTGAAGGCTCTATCTATTAAGCATAGTCTACCTAGATTCATTTTTCCCGTATCTAAGTAGGATTAACATTTAGAAACCTACAACACGAGACGTAGTACGTCGAGCGAAATAATCCAAACAAGGAAACCCTCATGTATATACCATATGTCCCGAATCGTAAACATCTAAACATTAATACCGAAATAAGAATAAACAATCTAATGAAACTAATAATTAGAGATCCATAACACGAGACTGGTACGTTGAGCGAAATAATCCAAATAAGGAAACCCTCATGTATATACCATAAGTCTCAAATTGTGAATCTCTAATCATTGATCCCAACAAAGAAGTAAAAAGACAGTAAAAGAAATAAGATATCAACACATCGTATTTATAATATCTTTCACAATCACTGGAGAGATAGAATAAAATACCAACACATAATTTTATATACTTTCAAAAGTAACGTATCTTAGTTATATAGTTCACTGATAGGTCGTATTTATAATCGGTATCTGTTATACTTAGGCTATCAATAATTATCTCAGTGCAACGGACTACCCTATAGGCATCCTGAACTGTATACACGTCTCATTAGTCTCATCGCGATCTCAGTGCATAACATGAGTGCGGGATGGACTACCAAATAGGCATCCTAGAAATATGGCTCATGAGCCTCATCGCACCCTAGTGCGGGACGGACGACTAGATCAAGTCTCCTAAAATTTGACTCAATGGCCTGTACATGTGGAATATCGACGCACTACCTCATGTAGTACTGAACTGAGCTCATCAACGATATCCACCTCATATAAATCTTTGTACCTCTGGCATGTCGATGCAATATTCCATATAATACTTATCTATGCTCATCAATGATAGTTACCTCATATATAAACCGTGTATATCTGGTGTGTCGACATACTATCCCATATAGTACTAAGCTGTGCTCATCAACGACATCCAACATGTATATGAACTATATCTAATTCAAATATGATCAATTTAAAATTTATCATAATCCCCATAGGATTCTTAAATGTATAACATAACATATTCATGACTATACGTATATCATCAAGCGGCTCAAAACTCCGCGAACGCATCTCAAAACGGCACAACACAGCTCCACAAAACGAGCAGGAAAAACAGACATGATATCTGTTAGCAAAAAAAACATATCTTTCTCTAGGAAAACTATTTTTACAAATGGTTTTCTGTTTTGAAAACTAGATTCACACATATTTCAAATAACATAAGTTTGGTTTAGTTTGGAGTTCATTTGTTATCCCAAATCTCTAGTTAAACATTATATATGTGCAGCTATTTTTCTACAGGACATGTTGTTAGTAAAAAGATCATATCTTTCTCTATACAACTGATTTTTAAGATTAGTTTTCTGTTTTAGAAACTAAATACATATGTCTTTCATTTGGTACTAGTTTAGTTAAATTTGGAGTTTATTTTCTATTTCGAAATCTCAGTTAAACATGATATAATTGTTGTAGTTTTTTGCAGAAAATATTTATTTAGTACATCTCTTAAATTTCTCATATATAAATGAAATTATGAAAAATTCCTGAAACTTCTGAAGGTCAGACTTGTCGGCAATGTCTACAAACTGCAAGAAGTTTACCCTGTATATTGTTTACTCAAGAAGATATGCATGTTAAACATGAACACGACAGGCCTTTGTACTATACGGAGTATATCGGATCTTCCGAAATCAGTCGTGTCCAGGTTGACCCGGGCTCCGCACTCAGCATCATGCCCTATAAACAGCAAGAAAAAATTACTAATCTAGCATTGGTTTATATTTTAACATCAAAAATTTAACTTTTATCACATCATGTTAAGATTCAAGCATGAAAACACATATTCAACATCATATTAAACATCTAACTAGTTATTTAACTATGGGGAAGGGTTTGAATGAAGATAATCTTGCTTTAATCTCATATACAAGCCTTTAAAATAAACAGCAAGCAATCTATGAGCACAAACCACCTGTTCTCCCTCGTCACACGTCGATGATCTCGCCCTTTGTAGGCATATAAAATTGCTTATAGGTCCCTTAGCTCAGCTCGGCACAAACCGACGAACCAACGAGGCGACGAGGTTGACGAATCGCATGCAAGTAACGGAATACATCCATTCGCGTGTGGAATCAAGCCAAGTGTTCGAAGAGTCAACGAGTCATCCAACCAAGGGCAGACTCGGACGAATCACGATCGAATCAAGATCAGTTTCGGACTCGAACTCAGAAGTGGATTTACTGCCTAATCAGGAATCGGATTTACTGCCAAATCAGAGTCTAAGTCAATCGAAAAATGGATACAATGGAAAAAACGACGAAACCCAACGCCTAAGGGGGGCTCGGCCAAAGCCGAGCCACCCGTGGGTGGCTCGGCCAAGACCGAGCCACCCATGGGTGGCTCGGCCCAATGCCGGCCACCCATAGGTGGCCGACCCAGATCTGTGCGCGGGCACAGTTCAGAGAGCCTATAAATAGGCCCCCATTGGTTCATTTGAAAAGGGCTGAAACTCTGCCGAATTGAAGATTGAGCTCAGAGTTTTGAAGACTTGAAGACTTGAAGATTCAGATCTGATTCTCGGCGAGCGTCCACGTCACAAAAGGCAGGGGTTCGAGAGAGGTAAAGATCAGATCTGAGATCTACATGAGATCACACTCCGGATCAAAGCTTGGCCTTTAATCCCGAGAATTAAGGGCGATTATTTCCTTGGTGAACTAATCCCCCCCGGCTATTATTTCCTTCGCGAAATAATACCCGTCGAATCATGTAGATCCGACCGGATCTAGATCGCGCGGTGGTCCACGGATTAACCCCGGCATCGGCAAAGAACCCACACAAGCGAGCGATCGCAAAACAGGAGCTCGCGATTTGTTCAAAAAACAAGGAGAAAGTTGTAATCTTTTCTTTTATTTTCTTTGATTTTCGTTGTAACCGGATTACCCCCGGCATCGGCAAAGAACCCACACAAGCGAGCGATCGCAAAACAGGAGCTCGCGATTTGTTCTAAAGGAGAAAGTTGTAATCTTTTTATTTTCTTTGATTTTGTTGTAACCGGATCTAAAAAAAGACCGGATCTTTTGTAACCAAAAAAATCAATTACTTGAGATGACAATGAATTCGATGAAGGCAATTTTCACCGTGAACAATCTGGCGACCACAGTGGGAGCCACCGACAGGAGCTCGCGATTTGTTCTAAAGGAGAAAGTTGTAATCTTTTTATTTTCTTTGATTTTGTTGTAACCGGATCTAAAAAAAGACCGGATCTTTTGTAACCAAAAAAATCAATTACTTTCTCACCGATGCCTCTACTGTTGAGGGCGTTGTGACTCTCTCGAAGGGAGCCCGCCAGAGGCGACGTCAACGCCTTGCGCGGCAATTCGCCAAAGCGATGGAGTCCACAGACGGGGTCCGCTACAACGCGGATCTGAAGAACATTAATTGATTTAATTGAGCTTTATCTGGTTTTTATTTGGCCTTAAAACCTAGTTTAAGTATAAGTATTGATCTTTTAAGATATATGATACAAAGATTCAATCTTTAATATTTAAAAAGGCATAAACGAATTTTCTGATTTAGATTTATGATTTAAAATAAATTTATCATGAGTTAACATTGATATTTATTTGTTTTCATGATGTTTTTGATGAACATGAACATATTAGGGTTTGTATAATTCAACTAGATATAATAATTTTGTTTTACGTAGATTACTAAACCCTAGTCATATTAAATAAGAGTTATTTTATGTGTCTTCATGCAAAACTTGTAATTTATTGCATTAACCAAAAACTAAAACATGTATTTTGTTTGTGCTCGGGTCAGTTGACCGAAGTGAAGGAGTAGGTCAACGGATCCCTATTAATTTACATGTTCATATTCGTACACACATTTTAGTTGACGAAGCCTTCTCGACCTTTTCTCTAACCGAACCCTTTTTCTGAACCCCTTTCTCATTGGCAAAGGGGTGCTATAAATAAGCAGGGGATGACATGGGTCATCCCCTGATTTGTGGGATGTGACCACTAATAGGGGTGAAGAGCACTATGCCCTCCCATAGCTGTGGGATGTGACCACCTAGGGGTGATGAGGGCTATGCTTCATTAGAATGTGGATAGTGGGTGGGCCCAGTGCCACAAGCAGGTAATCTCTCGCACTGTTTGGATGTCCAGGCGAACTTGCCATCTTGGTGAATAGGTAGGATTGAACCCTGCAGGCGAGCTTAATAAGAAGAGGATTGAGCTCTATGGGCGAGCTCAAAGAACAGGTGAGGACAAGCCTGTTCGCGGGAAAAATTGCTTTTTTCATTGAAGTCATTGCTTTCTCAAGTAACAGTTTTTCGGTTACAAAAGATCCGATCTTTTTATAAGATCCGGTTACAACAAAATCAAAGAAAAATAAAAAGAATACAACTTTCCTTTTTTGTGGAACAAATCGCAAGATCCTGTTTTACGGTCTCTTGCTTGTGTGGGTTCTTCACCTGCGCCGGGGTTAATCCGTGAACCACCGCGCGATCTTGATCCGGTCGGATCTACACGGTGTGATGGGTGTTATTTCACGAAGGAAATAACAGCCGGGGGTACTATTTCACCAAGGAAATAATAGCCCTAAGTAATCGAAATCGACCAAGCGAAATCGATACTCTTCTCGGGATCAAAAACCAAGTTTTGATCCGGAGGATGACCGTGTAGATCTCAGATCTGATCTCTCTTGAACTCCTGCCTTGTTTGACGTGGATGATCGCCAAGAACCAGATCTGAAAAGCCCGAGTCTTCAAAGCTCTAAAACTCCGAAGTTTAGTTCTCAATCCGGCAGAGTTTCACCTCAAAAGTTCCAAGTCC
>NC_033800.1:106545739-106600388 GCF_001876935.1 Asparagus officinalis
CGGCATCTTCAAATACTTGTTGGAGAACAACAAAATCCAGCTGCCGGCGATCGTGGATCAAGAAGGGGCCAGCAAGGTGACGGATCCAAAGTACTGCGCGTACCACAGATTGGGATATTGAAGAGGAAGATGACGGAAACGTAAACGCCAAGGAGGTGAATTCAACCCAAATTGGGTCTGAGTCCCGAGATTGGCGTTTTCCCATCATTGACTACGTCCAGTATGGTATTCTGCCAGAAGACGTAAAAGAAAGGGAATCACTTCGCCGAAGAGCGCCAAGATTCTTTTATAACGCCGAGACCCATGCGTTATACCGTAGGGGATACGATGGTTTATTACTCCGGTGCCTTTCGAACAAAGAAGCAGAAGAAGTTCTTAAGGAAGCACACGAAGGAGAATGTGGTGCGCACCAGCCCGGTCCCAAACTGTATGATCGCATCAGGAGGATGGGATATTTCTGGCCAACGATGGTTCGTGACGCAATCGAATACGCACGAGAATGCCACGCTTGCCAGATACATGCGAATTATATGCATCAACCGCCAGAGCAGTTGCACACGTCAACCACGTCTTGGCCGTTCGAGACTTGGGGCATGGACATTGTTGGTCCTATTTTTCCCCCCTCAGTCAAAGGCGATCGATTCATTCTGGCGATCACGGATTACTTCTCAAAGTGGGCTGAAGCAATTCCGCTTAAAGAAGTAAAGACGAACAACGTCATCAATTTCATCAAGCATCATGTCATCTACAGACACGGCGTGCCAAGAAGGATCATTCATGACAACGGTCTGTAATTTATAAGCAACGCATTCATCAGATTTTGTGACAAGTTCAAAATTAAAGACGTCTCATCAACACCTTATTATCCCGCTGCGAATGGATTAGCTGAAGCGTTTAACAAAACGATCATTAAGATCCTGTCAAAGCCTACAGACACGGCGTGCCAAGAAGGATCATTCATGACAACGGTCCGCAATTTATAAGCAACGCATTCATCAGATTTTGTGACAAGTTCAAAATTGAAGACGTTTCATCAACACCTTATTATCCCACCGCGAACGGATTAGCGGAGGCGTTTAACAAAACGATCATTAAGATCCTGTCAAAGCTCGTGAAGACCAATAAACGAGACTGGGATGATAAACTCGGTGAAGCACTCTGGGCTTATCGCACCACCATACGCACGCCTACGGGAGCTACCCCGTATTCGCTGGTATACGGATGTGAAGCTGTGCTACCAAACAGCAAATTGAGTTTTATCAGGCCAGGATGTCTAGGGCTTTTAACAAAAGAGTCCGACAGAGAAGCTTCAAGGAAGGAGATCTGGTCCTCGCTGCTCGCCGACCAATAATTCTCACCTCCAAGAAGAAAGGTAAATTCGAACCCAAATGGGAAGGACCGTTTGTAATAGACACAGTCTATTCAAACGGCGCATATCGCCTGATTACTCAAGAGGGCGCCAGGCAATTAATGCCAATAAATGGGAAGTTCCTGAAAAAATACTATCCTTAGTATGTTCAGGATAACACATTTACCGGGAAGTTCCTTGAAGAATATTACACTTAATATTCTAAAGGATAACCCAAAATAATTTTTCTCCACCAAAATCCCTCACTGATCAGTTTCAATTGACAGTGGGTCCACCAAAAATGTCCATCTGGCCCTCTTGACTATTTCCATAGACAAGAGGTCCCCTTTCATTTCGGAGTCCCCTTTCGATAAACGAAAGAACTCCCTCTCTTTCTCTTTGGTCAAGCCTTCCCATGGTTATAGCCAAAGTTGAAATTCCACTTCGATAAACGAAGAACCCATTTTCAGTTTAGATAACCCATCCTATAAAAGGCAAGTTTATCTAAATTTTCCAGATTCTCGGAGTGGACACCCCACTTCTAGTTTCTTCTTCGCTGGAAATAGAATATAAAATTCTTCCTTTCCAGAATCAGGGAATAGAATATAAAATTCTTCCTTCCTTGTCTGTTGGGTTCGCCTTCACCCTAAAAGAAGACCGGGAAATAGAATATAAAATTCTTCCTTTCCCGCACCGCTCTTTCCAAAATTTGTCAATTTAGGATTCATCCTAGGAAGTTTATCCCGAATCCTAAGCAGGGATAAGTCTGCGCCTAACACGCGCTGCCGGTTTAGTCTTTTTCCGCACAAAAAGACACCAGAGTCTGATTCTGGGGTATTTTATCCTGAAACCTAAGCAAGGATAAGTCTGCGCTTAACCCGCGCTGCCGGTTAGTTCTTAACCGTTAAAAAGAACACCCGTCCACATATTCAACATTGTGGCAGGTCGTTATTAATAACACCAAAATCCATGCCTTACACGCATGGGGAATGTCATCCTGAATCCTAAGAAAGGATATGCCGACGCCTAACACGCGTCGCCGGTTTAGTCTTTCGCCGTAGAAAAAGACACCAGAAGACCAGTCTGGGGTATTTTATCCCGAAACCTAAGTAGGGATAAAGTCAACACCTAACACGTGTTGCCGGGTAAATAATCCGCATGCTAGCCCGACTCAAACGGTAGTCGGTAAAGGCTAATCAAACCCGTTGAAGGCTGGGGGTTAGCCAAAAATCCTAAAGTCAACACCTAACACGTGTTGCCGGGTAGCTTATTCCCGTAACAATGGCGAAGTCTACGTATTCGAAGTCGTAGCATCAAGTCTAAGGGATTTCATTCCTTTAGCACAACGTTACATGCGGAACGGATTTAGACAATCCGCATGCTAGCCCGACTCAAACGGTAGTCGGTAAAGGCTAATCAAATCCGTTGAAGGCTGGGGGTTAGCCAAAAATCCTAAAGTCAACACCTAACACGTGTCGCCGGGTAGCCTATTCCCGTAACAATGGCGAAGTCTATGTATTCGACATCATAGCACAAAGTCTCGGAGAATTCAATCTCCGAGCATAACGTTACATGCGAACGGATTTAAACAATCCGCATGCTAGCCCGACTCAAACGGTAGTCGGTAAAGGCTCATCAAACCCGTTGATGGCTGAGGGTTTGCCAAAAATCCTATGAGTATTGTGGTCAATCATTTCAAATGGAATGACGAATCATAATAAAGACGAAAGCAAGTTTCACTAAGAGAATCAAAAGTCAAAGTGTTCAGCAAACAAAATCATACATCAAGACCATGACCAAAAATCTGCTGACTGATCTTAGAAAGCTTCTCATCATAAGCTTGCCTAAGTTCAGCCCTGATGGACTCCTCGGTGGTGGCTGAAGTCCTCGCAGCAATCTCTTCTGTCTCGGCTAGCTTCTGCTCCAGGGATCTCAACTCGTCAGATAAAGCCGTGCGGGTTTGCTGGTCCTGTGCTTTTGTCATCTGAAGAATATCCAAAGTCTCCTCTTTTTCACGGAGTGTTCTTCTGAGCTGGTCTATCTCGGTCGCACAGGAGGTAATAGAAAGATCGAGCTCGGCAAGCGAAGATAATTTAGTAGCAAGACTCGTCTTAACTCGATCTACTCGGCCCCGCTGCATCTGAATCTCGAGCTCAGCAAGAACCTGAGTCTCGCGTGATGACTGTAAGCGGATGTCCAGCTCGGCAGCAATAAATGAGGAGGCACCTGCATCTCGGATCTCACGAAACGTCTGAAGCTCATGCTCTAGACAATCAAGGTCATCAACTATAGCCTGTGCCAAATCTGGATGCCCCGCATCCCTTATTAAACTTATCTTGGAATCAAGGAATGGTTTAAACTGGCGAAGGGAAAGTCCGTCGTGGAGGAGTTTGCCAAGCATGATATTCATAAAGGAGAAGAAAGAGCGGACTTCTATGCATATGACAATCTTCTCAGGGTCATTGTCCGATAACAACTCCTTCACGAGGACATGAAGCCGAGAGGAAATCCCTACATAAAAAGGAGAAATCTGTCAAGAAGACATAATAAGGAGATAAAGGATATTCGTCATTTGCTTAATTTATACCTCCTTCCCCTTGAGTCACTGGGGGTAGCGGAGGTGTGACGGCTGTAGGTGCATCAACGGGTGGAGTTGGTCCCACAGCCGGCTCAACAGGATCAGTCTCGGCAAAAGCTCCTGTTAAGCACAAAACAGAACGATCAGACACATCCATTATAGCTGCGTTAGTCAAAAAATTGGCTAACCTTATAATTAACTCGAGAAGAGGCACATACCTTCAAAAGAACCATTCTCGGGATCCTGAGGGAGTGCAGGCTCAGGAAACATACTCTCGGACAGCGGGCCATCGATCTGAGGAGAGTCATATATGAAGTGGAACATAGAAGTGTCTGTAGGCAAACCTGCCTCGTCGAAATCATCAATCGAAAAATCTGACACAAAGAAATGTAAGTACGAAAGAAGAATGAAGAGAATATGACCAATGGAAATAAGTTACCTCTCGTAGATGTATCTGGATTCACTGAATCAGGTCCTACATTGGTAGCCTCCCTAAAGTCGGCGGCTTCTGCAGGTTTTTCTACCTGGTAAGGTGAGTCAGGCTCACCAGAAGATACAAACTCATGAGGAGCAGGATCAAAACTCATCTCCCCTTCCTCGCGCTCTCCTGCATGGAATGGGAAAGCATGAGCCTAAAAAAAATCTAAACGATCAAGAGAATGATCTATAGAGTAGATGTTACCTCTATCACTAGCAGGATCCTCACCAGCCAATTCCATCTCAGATGCCCGCGAACCTGCAGGCGGCTTATGGGCTAATCTCTTCCGCCTATCAGCATGGACGGTAGTCGAAGGTCTTGCCCTGAAATTCCTCTTCACTGTTTGTCACTGTCCCTGAAATATCAGATAGTGGTCAGGACTGACAATTCGGAAATGCAGAAAGAAAAGATGGGTGACTAACCTCGCTCGAAATCTGCCTCGTAGTCTTCAGGATCTCCGCCTGAAGCCTCTTCAGCAGAACTAAAGGCCCTATGACCTTCTGCATCAAGTCGGCGGGTCTTGCCCCGCGCCCTCTGTGACCGAGCACCGTCCCGGATCACATGAGAATCAATCTGAGAAGCTTCTTCAGCCACCAACTCTTCAATAGGCTTCACAGGGACAGTCTTATTAGCTGCTAACAACCACCTGCAGCTCAAGAAAGTGAGGTTCAACTGCGGATCTTTTGTAACCCAAGATGACGATTATTTCAATGAAAAAGAAAGCAACGAATTTCCCCGCGAACACCTCCATGAGCCTGAAGCTGCTGGCGCGGGTTCCCAACATAAAGCTGGTCATAACCAAACTGGCGAGCGAATCGGCAGGGTAAATACGGCTCTATAAAACAGTGATTCCCCACTCGGAAAGTCAAGTAGCCCGGCCTGATGTTCACTAGCCAATTAAAGCAGCCGATGTCTAAATAAGTGCGATACTCCCTCGGTTTCTCCTCATCAATCAAACACTCGCCATACCGACTGGAGAACTGCGGAAAGCAAGTGGAGAATCCCCAGCATTTGGGGACCTGTAACTGCCTCCTGATATCAGAGAATCCTCGGCCTTCCCACTCGCCATTCTCAAGCAGCTGCCATGGCATGCGGTATAGACATCATGTCAGAACGATGAAGGACGAACCAAGCCATCAAGTAAACATACGGAAGCTCCACCTTAGTGGTAGGAATTTGAGTCGGCGATTCCTTCTCCTCCCGTGTAAAAGCGCCAGAAATCTGTCGAAGTCCTCGATGAATGCTAGCCACCATCACCGGATGGTCCTCTTCGCTAGGGGCTTAGACTGCGCCAAAGCAATGTGATAGTGACAAGTGAGGTCCCATAAGGTCTCGTAGCGGTCGGGCATGCGATCCTTCAGTTGACTCAGTTCATGGTTGGAAGGAAAATACTCCTGGTATAACATCTGACCCATGGGCAAACCAGAAATCTTATGCATCTCATGAAGAGCCAAACCCAACTCTCCGTGCCTAGTCAGAAAAGTGTTCGAATCTGGATTATAAAGCTCGCATAGGGCAGAGAAATGCCTCGCACTAACAGGTAAACCATGCATGGTGGCACGAATGGCTGCATAAAGACCGCAAGTGTGCAACTCCTCGCTCCAACGGCTCAAGACGTACTTCGTCATACGAGCCCACCAAAACCTGTCCAAAGAATGGACCCAACCATAGAATCTGTGGCGCGGTGCAGGCATCTCCCGTCCTAAGTTAGCGAGGCGATTCCTCAAAGTGGAAGCAGAGGCAAGGAACTCGTTACGGGGCGGTGCATCTAGTCCCAGCACTCCAGGACGCAGTCCAACAATATGATTCCTGCTCGAACCAGGAACTGCCTGACGAGTAATGTAGCCGCAATGAACGCTCTCATGCTCCTCTGTCAAGCACCACGACATCTCCCGTTTCACAGCCTGACGCCTGAGCTCAGTCAAGGAACGGTGCCGAGGAATCTTCGGTAAATAGAAGAAGCCATTGCCAGTCTTATGAAACGCTGCATCGGGATCTCTGACAGAATCACCAAACAAAAAATCAGTCTTCCTGAGAGACTGAACGGAACTGGCGTCCTTCACAAGAGGTGCATCGGTAATCAACTGTCGAAGAGCTCGGTGCCCACCTTCCTTCACCGCCTGTACAACCTCAGTCGATGTGTCCAAAACGAACTGAGAGGTGACTGGGATAGGGGAAACATCGTCGGAGGTCGAATAATACTCGCCACGACGCCCGTATACTGCGTGAGATGAGAACGCTCCAGAAGGGTATTCAACTGAGAACAAGCAATTAAACGTTTGTTAATTCCAGTTATAAAAGGAAATTGAACTCATCTTACGAAGGGGTAAGATAGAGTCATTGCCTTATAAAGGGTGTGACGTTTTGGCCACGTTGCGCCTTCATAAGATAGGGTATATCGATAATATATCCCTGCCTTATAAGGCACAACGCAGCGACAAAACGCCCCCTTTATTTATTATGAGATAGTGTTTTGACCAAGCAAAACATATCTTTGAAGCGTCAAAAATGGACTAATTTGTAAATTTTCAGAAAAAAGTGGCTCACCGGCATAAGAGGGAGGCGCGCCATCAGTCGGCACGGTAGAGGATTGACCCCTCGCCATACGGGACATAGAAACCTGCAAGGTAAATTGAAGGATCAGAATCTAGAAAAGGAAAAATCCCATTTTTACCCCAAAAAAGGCAAGTTTGAGGCATCAAATCACACCCTCAACCCTTATATGTGATCCCTCGACTCCATATACTAGATCAAACATGAAATAGATCAAGATGGCGGAGGATTTACCTGAAGAAAAGCCCAAAATCCAATAAAGGCGAGACCTTTAAGGAAACTTGAACCACACGCTCGAGGGGCCTGAGAGAAACTTTTTATTTGGAGTTTTTGGGAGATCCCTCAGTCCAAGATTCAAAGGAAAGCCAGATCTAAGACAAATATCAAGGTTGAAAGAGAATGAGTGCTCGAGGGAAGAGAAATCAAGAGAAGAGGGGGAGGGTTCGGCTGGCCCTAGGGGGAAAAGAAAAAGAAAAAAAAGAAAAAAAAAAAGAAAAAACCCCTTTTATAGCCTTGAACCAGATCTGGCTGAACCAGACCAGACCAGGGCTGAACCAGACCAAGCCAAATTGAGCCAGAATGAGCCAGAATGAGCCAGAATGAGCCAAATTGAGTCAGATTGAGCCTGGCTGGACCAGACCAGATCAGAATGAGCCAAATTGAGCCAGATTGAACCAGAATGAGCCAGATTGAACCAGAATGAGCCAGTTTGAACCAAATTTGAACCAGAATTCAAATTGGAGCTGAATTAAACATTGGAACGACTTTAGATCAACCTACGGTTCAGTCCTTCACCCCTCTACCATATATTTGGAAGGGTCGGAGAAATTTTTTTGAACCCAAATACTGCCTTTTTGGCACATTTTTTTGGGCCGGTTCAGATTATTCGAACCTAAAGAATACTCCAATAAGGTATACGAGTATAAACTATTCCCTCCTCTTTGTTGAGAAGTTTCTGGAGAATATTTTTCTAAAAAATATTCTTAAGGATAACTTAACATAACTCCCAGGAGTGTATGAGTATAAACTAGACCTCCCCGCTCCAACTCCTTAAGAGCTTAAACTGTGTAGACTCCAAAATACTTACGAGTATAAACTGTGTTAAACGCCAGACAACGCGTCACAATAAAGATTCAAAGCCGTCAACCGATGGTCAATTTCATGTTGAAGCAACCAACACGAGTTAAAGATTGAAAAAATCAGGAATCGACTTCAAAGTTCAAATTCCAACAACGGTCAGACAATAAATGCAGCACCGGAACCCCTACAGGCATTCTACAAAGCACTGAATGGCCCGAAGGATTGAAGGAATACAGAACAAAAGTCATTTCCAGGTCCCGTTACACCGACAAAGGGTAGGGGCAATCATATCCAAAGCATTCCAGACTCTTCTATAAAAGAACGAGGCTGAAAAGCTTTGGAGGGGGTATCTGTAGGCGTATAAAACTGCTTATAGGTCCCTTGACACAGCTCGGCGCGATGATTCGACAAATCGACGAACGTTCAAGCAACGAAACGAACTAAAGAGGCTACAAAGCTAACGAACTGCATGTGAACAACGTTAGTGGTTCGGGGAGTCGACGGGTCTTCCAACAAAGTGGATTTGAACTCAAACACCGACTGAGTTTACTGCCAAATCCGGAATCAAGTCAACAAATCGGTGGCCGCCCAGATCTGTGCCAAATGCACAGATCTGGTTGCCTATAAATAGGCGGGGTCATTCATCATTTCAGAGGACTTTTGGAAGAACTTTTGGAGAGCCGAAACTCTGCCGGATTGAGACATCATCTCGGAATTTATGAAGGCTTGAAGACTTGGACGTTCGGATCTGATTCTCGGCGAGCACCCGCATCACAAAAAAGGCAGGAGTTCGAGGGGATCAAGATCTCAGATCTACGTTGTTACACTCCGGATCTAAGCTTGGTCTTAGATCCCGAGACTTGGACGATTGTTTCCTTGGTGAATCAATCCTCCCCGGCTATTATTTCCTTTGTGAAATAATACCCGTTATACTGCGTAGATCTGTCCGGATCTAGATCGCGCGGTGGTCCACGGCAAACAACCCCGGCGCAGGCAAACAACCCACCAAAGCGAGCGACCGAATAACAGGAGCTCGTGATCTGTTCACAAGGAGAAAAAGTTGTAATTTTTAATTTTCTTTATTTTTGATTTTCATTGTAACCGGATCTAAAAAAGACCGGATCTTTTGTAACCGAAAAACTGTTATTCAAGATAGCAATGACATCAATGAAGAAAGCAACGAATTTCCCCGCGAACAATGAGATTAGAGGAAGTGAAACTCACCTCAAAACTAATGATGGCCTCCCAAACATGCGAGAAAATAGATCCTCCTTTGCCATATGCCGACGATCTCGCCCTCTTCTCAGTATTTTGCTTCACAAAGCTCTCAAAATTCACCAAAACGTGGTTTAGGGTTTTTGAGGGGAGAGTATGGATGCTAGGGTTCATAAATATGATGTAAAAGAGATTTTTTCATGAAAACACATGTATATGTAGAGAAAAATCTAAAACAACTAAATCTGAGCCGAAACAGGAAACCTAGTCAGACTAGGAAAATAATCTTTGGTATTTTAGCTATAATGTTTTTGGTCGACCTCAAAATGAGGTGATTTAAGATGTGTTGGAAATCTATTGAATATACCTACAACGTTTGTCTTTTGAATTTATCCAGATTCAGAGTGCATATATGTGTAATGTATATATATTCTTAACTGGTCGTTTTTCTAGATTCGAATTTCATTGGTGTATAATTCATATATACTCTTAATTGGTCTCAAATCAATTATTATTATGCTCATTCATCATTAAATGATATTTATCATAATATAACTCATTTAATACTATTTACCATAGTATTTAAAAAAGTTTATGGGGTTTTACAATATATATATATATACACTCGCGCACGCGCACATACATACTAAGTACACGCATTTACACAAATGAAAGCAATTCAAAGTTAAAACCATAAACAACACACCATTGATGATATTATGAGTCTAGTGCATGTGAATATGAAGCAAAAATAAAGTGAAACTACATGATATATGTCAACCAACAAGTCAAAGTCATATAAAGCTTATATAGATTTCAAAACACATATCAACTTCAAAAGAGATTTCAGTCTTATGGGCCATTTAGCGATATTAAACAATAATCTAATCCAAGAATATTAGGCACATAGAAAGACAAAAATGTTTATTATTTTCTATTTTTTACTTTTTTATCTTTAATAAAATAAAATCAAAAGAAGAAAGAGAATTTTTTATTTTGTTTTTATATAAGAAAAAGAAAAAAGCAAAAAAAAAAAAAAAACAAAACAAAAATATAATAACATACACAGGGGTCAATGGGATTTACCTTATGTTTAACCTTATGAGAAGATTTGCTAAACTTATCCTTATGCAAGCATCGCGTGCTTTTTTCAACCAATCCACACTTGCTTAATGAGGTCCTTTTCATAATATATCAGTAAATTCTCTTCTTGTATCCAAATATTTTACACTTTTCACATAATTATCAATAAATTTCAATGTGTAATTATTTGCATGTCTATTAATTAGCAAAACAACTAAATCTTTTTAACAAATAATCAATGTTGCAATGAGTAGATTTAGAAAATAAATAGACATACCTTTGTTGCAAATTATACTAATGGATATGAACCAATCATTAAGAGATCAACACAAAATAATAATAATTATTATTATAATGAGTTTGAAAAAAATATTAACTTTCTCACCTACTCCAACGACATACCTTCTATTCGGTTATAACCTTTAGCAATAAGTCTAGCTTTTTTTCTAATTATATTATATTGTTTATCCAATTTATTTTTAATGATCCATTTAGTTCCATCTATAGTATTATCATTAGTCTTGTGAATTAACTTCGAAGCATTATTCCTAGTGAACTAATTTAATCTTATTGCATTGTAATGACCCAACTTTTAGGCTTAGTTCTAGAAATGAAGTTCGCACTGGCCTAAAATTCCATAAGATTTTGATGAATCTGAATATCTGCCTGTGGATTACCAATCACCAGCTCCTTTGGATGATCCTTCAAAACTTCAAGATATTCTGAACTCGCCATCCTTGTTCACCTCCTCAGATATTAATACACCAGCATGACCAGCTTTCTCTAAATTTGTTTTCCGCTCAAGGGTCATACTCATCAAAGAGGTCCTAGTCCTTTGCTCATCAATGAGCTCCCAATCCTCATCAATGAGTCTACATCACTATAAGACCTATCACTAGAAATAATCATGGTGTGATGTAGAGAATAGAGAAAACTCTAATTGTTGTTTATTAAAATAATAAGAGAGATATATATAGCCATACAAATAGGGTTAAGGTTAATGGGTAATAGCCCATTAACCCAATACCCAATACTTAATTTAACACTCCCCCTCAAGCTAGAGCATAGATATCTATCATGCCTAGCTTGTCACATATAGTAGAGAACACCTTTGAAGAAATAGCATTGGTAAGAATATCAGCAAGTTGCTATAAAGACGGAGTGAATATGAGAGATACTATCTTCTTCTCCCAAGCATATCTAACAAAATTGCAGTCAACTTCAATATATTTTTATCCTCTCATGAAACACAAGATTCTGTGCAATATAAATGATAGATTGGTTGTCACAATGCATTGGCATGGGTCCAGGCTAAACAAAACCAAGCTCTCTCATAAACTTTTGTAGCCACACCATCTCACAAGTAGTGTGATCCATTGCTCTATATTTGGCCTCTGCACTAGATCGTGATACTACATCTTGTTTCTTGCTTCTCCAAGTCATAAGATTACCTCCAACAAAAATACAGAATCCTTAGGTTGACATTCGGTCTCCCATGTCTCCTGCGAAGCCAGCATCAGAGAACGCCGAAATATGAGTATGCCAATGCTTCTTATATAGCAATCCCTTGCCAGGACAACTCTTGACATATGCCAAAATTTTTAGAGCAGTTGTCCAATGAACCTCTCTAGATTTGTGCATAAACCTACTCAGTACACCTACTGCAAAAGTAATATCAGGTCTGGTAACTGTCAAATATATTAGCTTCCTAATTAGTCTCCTATATTGTCCAGCATCATCTAGTAGAGAGGTATCATCACGTCACAAATCAACATTTGCCTCCATTGGAGTGCTTGCAGGTTTGCATTCCAAGAGACATGCTTCTTCTAGTAAATCTATTACATACTTCCTTTGGGACAACAACGGTCCATGCTTTTGATATGTAACTTCAATCCCAAGAAAATACTTTGGCTTTCCCATGTCCTTAGTGACAAAATAACGGTTTAGATACTCCTTAGTCTCAGCTAAGGCAACAGAGTCACTCCCAGTTAGCAGAATATCATCAACATATATGGCTAAAATAACCAAACCAGTTATTGTGCGTCAAAGAAAGCCAGAATGATCAGACTGATATCAATGGAAACCAACATTAGAAATAACCTTGTTGAACTTATCAAACCAAGCTCTAGGACTCTGCTTTAATCCATAGATGGCATTTCTCAGCCTGAAGATAATATTCTCCCTATGAGCAACATACCCAGGAGGTTGCTCCATATAAACCTCCTCGTCCAAATCACCATAAAGGAAAGCATTCTTCACATCTAGTTGGTGCATCGCCCAATCCATATTAACAGCCAGAGAGAAAAGAATTCTGATGGAGTTGAGACGAGCAACGGGAGAAAAAGTTTCAAAATAGTCAATACCATATGTCTGGGTATATCCTTTAGCAACCAGGCGAGCTTTATATCTATCAACAGACCCATCAGGACGATATTTCAAGGTATACACCCATCTGCAGCACCATCTCACAAGCAGTGTGAGCCATTGCTCTATATTCGGCCTCTGCACTAGATCGTGATACTACATCTTGTTTCTTGCTTCTCCAAGTCATAAGATTACCTCCAACAAAAATACAGAATCCTTAGGTTGACATTCGGTCTCCCATGTCTCCTGCGAAGCCAGCATCAGAGAACGCCGAAATATGAGTATGCCAATGCTTCTTATATAGCAATCCCTTGCCAGGACAACTCTTGACATATGCCAAAATTTTTAGAGCAGTTGTCCAATGAACCTCTCTAGATTTGTGCATAAACCTACTCAGTACACCTACTGCAAAAGTAATATCAGGTCTGGTAACTGTCAAATATATTAGCTTCCTAATTAGTCTCCTATATTGTCCAGCATCATCTAGTAGAGAGGTATCATCACGTCACAAATCAACATTTGCCTCCATTGGAGTGCTTGCAGGTTTGCATTCCAAGAGACATGCTTCTTCTAGTAAATCTATTACATACTTCCTTTGGGACAACAACGGTCCATGCTTTTGATATGTAACTTCAATCCCAAGAAAATACTTTGGCTTTCCCATGTCCTTAGTGACAAAATAACGGTTTAGATACTCCTTAGTCTCAGCTAAGGCAACAGAGTCACTCCCAGTTAGCAGAATATCATCAACATATATGGCTAAAATAACCAAACCAGTTATTGTGCGTCAAAGAAAGCCAGAATGATCAGACTGATATCAATGGAAACCAACATTAGAAATAACCTTGTTGAACTTATCAAACCAAGCTCTAGGACTCTGCTTTAATCCATAGATGGCATTTCTCAGCCTGAAGATAATATTCTCCCTATGAGCAACATACCCAGGAGGTTGCTCCATATAAACCTCCTCGTCCAAATCACCATAAAGGAAACCATTCTTCACATCTAGTTGGTGCATCGCCTAATCCATATTAACAGCCAGAGAGAAAAGAATTCTGATGGAGTTGAGATGAGCAACAGGAGAAAAGGTTTTAAAATAATCGACGACATATGTCTGCGTATAAACTTTAGCAACCAGGCGAGCTTTGTAATGGTCAACAGACCCATCGGGGTGATATTTCAGGGTATACACCCATCTGCAACCAACCACAGTCACTCTAGTAGAAAGAGAAACCAAGTCCCAAGTTCCTCTAGAAAGTAGTGCATTTATTTCCTCATCCATAGCCTACTTTCAAGCTGGTACTAACATAGCTTCCTCATGTGACCTGGGTATAGATACAGTGGACAAGGACAAAAGAAACTGACGAAAAGATGGGTTGAGATGGTCATAAGAGATAAAAAGAGAGATAGGATATTTCGGACAAGACCGTTTACCTTTTCGAAGAGCAATAAGGATATCCAAGTCAGAAGGAATAGAGGTCTCAACATGAGATGGACCGGTAGCTGGAGATGAAGATTCAACAGGAGCAGATTTAGGGGCATGTACTTTTGGGTGGCGAGAGTATGTCAGTAGAGGCTTCGGTGTAGGAGCTATAGGAGTAGGTAATGGAATAGTAATAGGAGCAGAGGAAGGTAGTGGTATCTCTGGACACCCAATAGTAGTAGAAGTAAATGAAAAATAGGGGTTAGACTCAAAAAAGATGGCATCAGCAGACATAAAATATTTCCTGGTGGATGGATGATAACACCTATACCCTTTTTAAGTACGAGAGTATCCAACAAAAACATATTTGATGGATCTAGAAGATAACTTATCCAAACTGTTGGACCCTAGAGGGGGGTGATTAGGGTCTTAAGGCTATAATTGTGCAATAAAAATAAGGCAAGCAATACACCATAATAATGAACAATAAATGTAAAGGAGATAGAGTGAGAAATTGTTATCCAAGTGACGCGCGATGTGTTAAAGAGGTTCGGCCTGCTGACCTACGTCCCAGTTTCCCACTCTCGAGGAGAATCCACTACACAACCCGGTTTGGAAGCCGGAACTTCTTCTACACAACAATCTCCACGAGATCTCACAACTACATAGTTGACCACCACAAGATCACACTCCCACACAGTTGATCTTCATAAGATCAAGCTCTCAACAGTAGTAATAATGTAAAAACTCTCTTTACAATATCCCTATGGCAAGGAGAAAGATTACACTGAAGCTGGGAAGTGAAACTGAAAACAGAGAAAATCAGGTTTGAAAATTTTGGCTCTCAGTAAAACAGATCTCTGGTTTTTCAAATGCTTGGGACACTTGAGGAAGAAGGAGTATAGAGGGTTTAAATAGGAGAAAATATAGCTGTTTAAACTCATACCATAATCCCCCAAATCCTGGAAAAATCGGCACTGAAATCTGTACCCAAAAAGACCGTTTGAATAAGCGGCGGTCGACCGTACAATTCTCGCGGTCGACCGCGCCAGGTTTGAAACTTGGAAAATTTCCAGAGACTTCTGCGGTCGACCGTAGCGATCTACCATGGGAATATTCGAGCTCACAGTCGACCGTGGCAGTCTACCGCAAAAGTTTTGCTGCCCACTCAGAAAAGAACTCAGGCGCGGTCAACCATGGCGGTCGACCGCAAACTGATACATGAAAAAACTATTTTTGACTCTCTTAAAAAAATCTATAAAATATTTAATTGACTTTCAAAAATTGTGAAACTTTGTAAAATGTTTTTAACATTAAAAATAAATTGTTTGGAAAATGAATTTTGCGAATAGGTCCACATACTTAAAATGATATTTTGTGAAAACGCTCAAAACTATAAGTATGAAAACATGTGTGTGATATCCCAATATAAGTATGAAAACGTGTGTGTGAATTCTAAATTACTTGGCTACATTCTAGCACTAGAGAGAAAATAAAACCTAGCTAATATCCTCACATCGAATACAATTCTTTGAGTCTTGATATAGCTTGAGTTTGATGAAGCTTCTTATTGCATTTGGTGTTCTTGAATAAATGTTGCTTCATCACTATGCCTCCTCCTTCTTTGGATATCATCGTTGTAGCTCATATTCCATCCAATCCTCCATGTATGGCACTAACATGCATGATATATATATTAACTACATTATCACTCAACAAGCAATTAGTACCGATAATGGTGGTTGTAAAACATCATCAAAACAAGAGGGCTAACAATCTCCCCCTTTTTGATGATGACAATCAACCATTCTATAGGATCAAAATAAATATAGCTTATAGATAGTAGCTCCCCCTATCTATGAGCTCCCCCTTACTATGTGCACAAATGAGGAGATTTCTCTCCCCCTTTGTCACCATCAAAATGGGGTAAAAATATAAACAAAAATGCATGTAAAATGCAACTAATCAAGCAAGCAAATAGAACTTTCACATTGTACATGAGCCCAAACCATTTCTTATGCGACAAAAATCATCTTCACCAAGAGGCTTGCTAAAGATATCTGCTAATTAAGATTTTGTGTCAACAAACACAAGGGATACATCTTGTCTCTCTACATGATCGCGTAAGAAATGATGGCGCACATTAATATGCTTGGTTCTAGAATGCAAAATCGAATTTTTTAAAATATTTATAGCACTAGTGTTATCACAAAAGATTTTTATATTTTGAAAATTCAAATCATAGTCAACTAAGCTTTGTTTCATCCATAAAACTTGGGCACAACATAAGCCGACGACAATGTATTCTGCTTCCGTAGTGGATAATGCAACACAATTTTGTTTCTTGGAAGCCCAAGAAACAAGAGAATTTCTCAAGAATTGGCATGTTCCACTCGTACTCTTGTGATCTACCTTACATTCGGCAAAGTCGGCATCACAAAAACCATATAGATTAAAAGAGGTGCTTTTAGGATAAAATAAACCAAGATCAATAGTTCCATGCACATATTTAATGATTCTCTTAACCGTAATCAAATGGGATGCTTTAGGAGAAGCTTGAAAATGTGCATATGCACACATACTAAACATGATATCGGGTCTACTAGCGGTGAGATAAAGAAAACTACCTATCATACATCGGTATAGTTTTTGGTCCACATCCTCACCACTATCATCCGCATCAAGCTTGACACTTGTACTCATGGGAGTTGGTGCATGTTTAGAATTCTCCAAATTGAATTTCTTCACCAATTCTCTAGCATACTTGCTTTAAGAAATGAATATCCCATCCTTAGTTTGTTTGACTTGGAGTCCGAGAAAGAATGTGAGCTCTCCCATCATGCTCATCTCAAAGTGATCTTGCATAACTTTAGAAAAATCCTTGCAAAGAGATTCATTAGTAGCACCGAAAATGATATCATCAACATATATTTGAACTAAAATAAAATCATTTTTCCTTTTTCTCATTAAAAGAGTATTATCAATTTTCCCTTTAGAAAAACTATTTTCAAGAAGAAAACTAGAGAGGCGAGCATACCAAGCTATAGGAGCTTGTTTAAACCCATATAAGGCTTTTGAACCCAGTAAACATGAATAGGAAAAGCATGATCTATAAAACCGAGGGGGGGGGGTTGCTCAACATATACTTCCTCTTCTATAAAACCATTTAAAAAGGTACTTTTAACATCCATTTGAAATAATTTGAAATCTTTAAAGCTAGCAAATACCAAAAACATCCTAATAGATTCTAACCTTACAACCGGTGCAAAGATTTCATCATAGTCTATGCCATCCTCTTGATTGTATCATTGGGCAACCAAACGAGCTTTATTTCTAGTAACAATGCCATGTTCATCAAGTTTGTTTCTAAAACCCCATTTTGTTCTAATTACACTAGCATTGTTAGGTCTAGAAACTAGTTTCCAAACATCATTTCTTCGAAAATTATTTAGTTCCTCATGCATAGCTAAAACCCAAAATTCATCATGTAAAGCATCATTTATCTTCTTAGGTTCTAATTGAGATAGAAAGGCAATATTACCACACTCACTCAAAGCCTTTGAGTAAGTTAGAACCCCTTGTGAGGGATTTCCAATGATTTGCTCCTTTGGATGATTTGGTGCAAATTTCCATGCTATGGGGAGTTCTTCTTGTTCTTGCTCTCGAATGTTGTTTGTGCTTTCCCCATCTTTTTGAACATCTATTGAGGGTATTTCATTTATTTGTAAAAATTCTAATTCTCCCTCAACATCATCATCATCTTTCCTAGGCAAACCAACTTGTAAACCAATATTAGTCTCATCAAAAGTAACATTTATAGATTCTTCAACAACAAGAGTTTATTTGTTGAAGACTCTATAAGCTTTACTTCGAGGTGCTTATCCTAGGAAAATGCCAACATTAATTTTAGAATCAAATTTATCATGGTGATCTTTTGTATTTAAAACAAAACATTTACAACCAAATATACGAAAATATCCAATAAAAGGAGTTTTGCCATAAAATAGTTCATAAGGAGTTTTCTTAAGCTTTGGTCTAATCAAAACACGATTTAAAACATGGCAAGCCGTATTGACGGCTTCCGACCAAAAATATTTAGGCAAATCAAAGGAGTTTAACATAGTTCATGTCATCTCTTGTATGGTTCGATTTTTTCGTTCAACAACACCATCTTATTGTGGTGTTCTTGGAGCGGAAAACACATGAGTTATACCACGATGCGCACAAAAATTATAAAAAGAGATATTTTGAAATTCACCACCATGATTACTTCTTATTTTAACAACTTTCAAATCTTTTTCATTTTCAATTCTCTTAACATGATTTAAAAATTTATCAAAATATTCATCTTTACTAGCAAGAAAGATTATCCATGTAAATCGAGAAAAATCATCAATGATAACAAATACATAGTGTTTGCCTCTAAGAGAGGTAACACGCATAGGACCAAATAAATCAAGATGAAGTAATTGCAAAGGTTTAGAAGTTGATACCTCATTGATGGATTTGAAGATAGACTTAGTTTGTTTACCTTTAGCACAATCTTCGCATATGGTATCTTTGATGAAATGTAGACTTAGTTTGTTTACCTTTAGCACAATCTTCGCATATGGTATCTTTGATGAAATGCAAGTTTGGTAAACCTTTAACAATATTCCTCTTGGACAATTTGGATATTAATTCCATATTTGCATGTCCAAGCCTTTTATGCCAAATCCAAGGGTTTTCATCAATTACCGCAAGGCACTTCACATCTTGATTCACTAATTCATTAGGGTTTTCATCAATTACCGCAAGGCACTTCACATCTTGATTCACTAATTCATTCATCTCAAAAATGTACACATTAGAAGGCACTTCACATCTTGATTCACTAATTCATTCATCTCAAAAATGTACACATTAGATTTTCTATTTGCAACAAAAATAATTTTTCCATTCATACTAATAATACATTTGTCCGGTTTAAAAGAAATATTAAAACCTTTATCACTCAATTGGCTAATGCTAAGAAGATTATGATTCAAACCATTAACTAAATAAACATCTTCTATAACGGGAGAGGGTGTCTTACCAATACATCCAATACCAATGATTTTACCTTTCTCTCCACCACCGAAGGAGACGCTACCTCCTTCAATCCTTGATAGGATTGCAAATAACTCTTTGTTGCCCGTCATATGATGTGAGCAACCACTATCAAGGTACCACATCTCTCTACGTCATTGAATTCATCTTTTAATGCAAGAGAGGTTTGTAGTTGTTCTAGTTTGACATCACAAGAAGCATGTAACTTTTTAAAGGAAGAGAATTCTTTTGACATCCTTTTAAACTCAACGTTCAATTCTTCTAAAGCCGTAGCTAGATCACATTGCATATAAAAGGATTCACTTTCGGTGTCGGAAACTACCTCCTTTTCATAGGCCATGAAGCAAATGTTGGGATCATGAAGAGCAAGTTTAGCTCCTTCTTCATTGCTATCCGAATCACTTGGTTCAGATTCTTCCCATCCGGCATACATGGCTTTCTTCTTCTTGTACTTCATGTATTTCTCCTTGAGCTTGGGGCAATCTTTGGCGATATGACCCGGTTCATTGCATTCAAAACATTTTCCTACACGTGAAGAAAATTTATTGTTAGATCGGGGATTAAACTTCTTGTTCATTTTAATGAGTCTAGAAATTCTTCTAGAGAGGTGAGCCACTTCTCTAGAAAAATTAACTTCACTCTCCGACGATGATGATGAGGAGTTGTCACTAGCTCCTTTGAGAGCTATGGTCTTCATCTTTGGTGATGGCTCCTCAACTTCCCGTGGGGACACTTCCTCCTTCTCCTTTCCCTTGAGCTTTTTCTCATGAACCTTAAGCTTGCCGATGAGGCCATCGAGAGCTAGAGTGGTGAGAGCATGAGCTTCCTCTATGGCCGTAGCTTTGGGTTCCCATATTAGAGTCAATGAACGAAGGATCTTGTAGTTCGTCTCTTGGATAGTTAATTTCTTGTCAAGACCATGCAATTCATTGATTATGTTAGTGAAGCGAGAAAACATAGCATCAATGGATTCGTTTGGAAGCATCTTAAATAACTCATATTCATGCATAAGCCCACTAATTTTGGATCCTTAACTTGGGGGTTCCTTCATATGTAATACATAATTTCACCCGGCTATCATCTCATCTCCTCCTAGTGTTACCTCTGTAGGAGCCTCAATGGATACAGTGCTCTCTGGAGTGGGTGGAGTCACATCATCCTCCAACTGCTACGATATCTCTCCTGTCTGGTCTCCCTCCACCTGCTGAGGGGCTCGAGGCCTCATCATGTACGCCTCGTCAAATGTGACATCTCTGCTAATAACTATCTTCTTGTCCTGTGGATCCCATAACTTGAAGCCTTTGGGTCCATCTCTAAATCCCACAAAGACTACTTTCCTCGCTATCGGATTTAATTTACCATCACTGACATGATAATAAGCTGGACACCCGAATATCCAAAGCGACTCATAGTCACTAGCCACCGAACCAAACCAACACTTCAAAGGAGTCTTCCCGTCTATCGCAGTGCACGGCAACCTGTTCATATGATGGCTCGCATAAACTAACGCCTCGGTCCAAAAGGATATAGGCAATCCACTCTGCGTCATCATACACCACACATTCTTCAGGAAGGTACGGTTCAATCTCTCAGCCACCCCGTTCTGTTACGGTGTCTCTCGAACTGTGAAGTGTCTTCTAATGCTGTGATCCCGGCAAAACTACAGAAACGGATCACTCTTGTACTCTCCACCATTATCTGAACGTAGAGTCTTCACCTTTCTACCTGTCTGCAGCTCCATTTTCTTCTTCCACTCCATAAAAATATCCAGGACCTAATGTTTATGCTTCATAGGGTATACCCAATTCCTCTTGAAATAATCATCAATAAAAGTGACAAAATAGTTAGCCCCACCAAGAGATGTGTTCTTGGAAGGACCCCAAACATCTATATGAATGTAATCCAATGTACCTCGGGTGTTATGAACAGCGGTGCCAAACTTCACTCTAGTCTTCTTCCCAAGTACACAGTGCTCACACAGCTCTATCTTGCAGGTCCTAGCACCATTCAATAGCCCATGTTTTGCCAATGACTGTAGGGACTTATCACCTGTGTGTTCAAGTCTCATGTGCCATAAGGTGGTAGTGTCCTCCTCTGTAGTGATAGAAGCTGCCAGACCCCCTGTAACTGTCTTGCCCTTCAAGTAGTATAGGTTGTTTTCCCTGACACCTCGCATCACCACCATAGAACCCTTCGTGACCTTCACTGTAGCATCCTCTAAGATCACTCGATATCCAGTTGCCTCCAAAGTCCCAAGAGAAATGATGTTCTTCATCAACTGCGGTACGAACCTCACTTCCTTCAACTCCCTTACTATACCATCATGCATCCTAATCTGGACTGAACCAATACCACCAATAGGACATATGTGGTCATTACCCATAAGCACAATATCCCCCTCTTTCCAGCTCCTCAAAGCTAGAAAACCACTCCCTCTTAGGGCAGATGTGATATGTAGCTCCCGAATCCATCATCCACTCCGTGGAATCCACATAGCAAACTGACGATAATGCGGGGCATGAATAGTCTGAAGAATCTGAATCTGAATGCTCACCAATAGCTTTTGCAACATTCACTTCTGAAGCTTGTGCAGCTTTCCCCTTATTCTTCCTAGCTTTTTCTTTCCACTTTGGGCAGTCAATCTTCTAATGTCCTTCTTCTTTACAATACCGACATTGATTTCTACCGATACTCTTATAGGCACTCCTATTCTTTGACTTTGAGCGGTTGAACTGACGATGGTTTGGATCTCGGCCTCGAACTGCTAATGCATCTCCCGATGCCTTCTCGGAGGGTTCACCATCACTCTTCCTTAACTCATAGTTCACCAAAGCTGAGGTCACCTCCTTGTAGCTGACTGTAGTTCTTCCATTGATCATAGTGAGAACAAACGTACCATAATCATCTTCGGGCAACAAACACAGAAGTAGCATCGCCTTGTCTTCATCCTCAACTATAATGTCCACGTTGGCCATATTTGAAGGTAGCTTAGTGAAGTTGTTGACATGCTCCCTAATGGAAACTCCCCTCTTCATCTTGAACTGGTAAAATCTCTTCTTCAAGTGAAGCCGATTCTCAATGCTCTTCGTAAGATATTTCTCATTGAGTGTTTCCCACATCTTCTTCGCCGACGTCTCGTTCATAACATCATAAATAAGATCAGGCGTCAAGCATGACCTAATAACACCACAAGCTCTACTGTTCATCTTTCTCCAAACCTTATCCTCCAACTCAGCGGGTTTCTCTTTTAACTCAAGAGTCTCCTCCAAATTCTGTGCATCCAAAGCATCCATCACCTGACACCTCCACAATCCAAAATTGATAATCTCTTTATTAATTGAAGAAGAATTACAAGCTCTCAAACTAGGGTTTAATCTCTCTGAGATTCTCTCTCTTTCTGCAGTTAAAAAGCTCTCTTTTTTCGTGTTGTTACAACTCTAAAACGTTTAAGGTATATATAGAGTCCTGGGAAAAACAGAATCCAAAACAGTTTAGGAAACTGTTTGACTGCGTCGCGGTCGATCGTGGCGGTCGACCACGCAGGTCTCGCGGTCGACCGCGGCGGTCAACCAAATCACAAACCCGAGAGCTAAATTCTTTACAGTCATTCGCGGTCGACCGCCATCAACTCCGAATCCCAGTAAGTCTGCGTGCACGTTTGCGGTCGACCGCCAGTCTGTCTGGCTTCTGTCTGGCTGATTCTCTACTTTTTCCTGTAATTCTTCAAATAGATCTCACATATTAAAAAGCCAAATTATTATTTATTCTCCCCATTTAAAACCTAATATTTTTATATCAATTACTTTACGGTGTTTACATATGATGTTGTTTAACCACCGCTTTTATATATTACACAACCAACTGTCAAGTGAGAAATTAAAACACAAAGGATAGAGGTAGCAAATCCTCACACTCCATACATCATCACTCAATACTTAGTGAGAAATATAAAAATTCTAAGTCTTCGAAAAAATCAGGTATTGACAATCCAATGATGTTATCTCTTCTCAACGTATCATGTCCATGAACCCATAGGCAACAAATTTACACTTTTTGTGCCATCACCATCTTAGCTAAAAGCTACAATATTAATCAAGATAAATATTCGATATCTAAACTCCTAATTCCCGTAGGTTGCGTGTGTAATCCAATAGCTTGTGATAAACACTATCCCTACCCGAACTAATAACTTAGGAATCATCATATCATATTACTCATATTATTAAAAAAATTAGTGATATGTTCATAACAACTAAGTTTAGAGTTTGGGCCAAAGATTCTAATTCAAGAATCGTATTTCATGAAAATTTGGTTCAACCAAGTAAATATAGAAGGAAAAAAATTAAAATTACCAAATAAACATTTGAACACTTAGAAAACTTGCTAATAAAAGGAATCGTAAAGTTTCCACATCAATGAAAGTCATTGAAAAGAGTTGCAGAGTAAAATGACTCGTAAAACACAAAAAATATAGGCTGTGCAAATTTTCAGATGTCTAATTTTTTTGAACTAGACGACTGATTTTTTTTAAAATAGAGAACCATTTTTGGAAAAGTAGTAAAGAGACGTGTTATTTTTCTAACCAGATGTCTGATCTTTAAATTGGATAGCTGATTTTCAAAACTATACATCTAAAATATGGAATTTGGCAGATTTCTCAGATTTTAACTCGGGTTTTTTACGTATCTTTCTCATGCTATTTTTAGGAATATTTTCTTATATCTTTTCAACATTAACTCACAAACCAATTTCACATAAAAATTAGGTTAAATAGCACTTATATACCCCATTGTTTCATCTACTTTTCACATATATACCCTCACTAGTACTTGGTAGCAAGAAAATTAGGTTAAATAGCACTTATATACCACATTGTTTCATCTACATTTGATATATATACCCTCACTTGTATTTAGTAGTAAGAAAATACCCTAAAATTTTTTAAAGTTGGATTTATATACCCTAACTTATTTTTGGTAATACTTATATACCCTAAAGTTATTAAAACTTGCATTTAAATACCCTAAAGTTTTTAAATCTGACACTTAAATACCCTAAAGTTTTTAAAACTTGCACTTGGATATGCTCAAGTTTACAAAATGAGGGCATTTATGTGTAAGTTTTAAAAACTTTTGAGAATTTAAATGCTAGTTGTAAAAACTTTAGGGTATTCAAGTTCTAGTCGTAAAAACATTCAGGCATTTAAGTTCTGCCAAAAAAGTGAGGGTATATAAGTGCAGTTTAAATAACTTTAGGATATTTTTTTGGCACTAAATACAAGTGGGGTATATAAGTTAAAAGTAGATGAAACAATATGGTATATAAGTGCTATTTAGCCTAAAATTATATCAAAAATCATGATTTAACGAAAACTAGATTTATGATCTATGGTTTTAAAAACAACTCCTCGAACATCGTAAAAACTCAAAATATTCATCATAACAAATTATGAAATATACTATCAACATAAACTAACATATAAAATATGGTTTACTAATTTTTCATAAACTTCTAGAGTTCTAGCATCAAAATAATCATATGTGCATGTTTTAACATCAAAACATTGATATGAACATGATCGTATATCAAAAGGAAAGAACATAAATTATCATGATGGATCGAGATACATTTTGTAACAAGAATTGAAATGCATAAATGAGTCAAAGTTAATAGATAGCAAATTGGTACTTGCTTGAAAGGATTTCTATCGAAAAAGATAATCTCGAATTTAACGAACGTAGTGTAAAAGCTCTACTCTTCATTCTTCTTCTTGTTTGTCCCTATTAGTGTCAAATATATGAAAATTCTAGTCTCTAAGGTTATCTAGGCTTTATATAAGAATTTTTGACTTAACCGGTTGACTAACAGTTTGATCGTTTTTGACTTAAAATCTGTTTTTGCTTTCTAACATATAAAACCTTATAAAAATCTCTATTTGACTAACTAACACTCAGGAATACTTTTGACTTATAGATAAAAGAATCTATCTAATCTATTATCATCGAAAAATAGATAACGGAGCTACTTTCTAGTCTCAATGACGCAAGGTGTTACATCTTACCACCATTAAGAAAGTTTCACCCTCTAAACTTTCCAATCTATCAAAAAGCTATAGATAAGAAAATTTCCAAAATTCAACTAACTCCTCTATGGGTGTACCATAAACCCCAGCTGAAAACATCGATTCATAACAGTCAAAAATCGATGATAATCAAAACTATAAACTTTAGATAATCATTCATTTAAATACAAAAGACTCTTTGAAAACTTCTCACTATTATAAAATTCCTCTGTTCAAAACATATATGTAAAACCCAGTGAATTTGAAAATATTGTGATAAATAGTGATAAATGGTTTTTATTATAATAATTATCATTTATCGATGAATGAGTATGTTGGTAATAGATTTGAGATCAAATAAGTACGTATTTGAGAGTAAACGAGTGTAAGTCATGCACGCATGTAGAAAAACCTAAAGGCTGGAAAAGCCTCGAATCGGTCGCCTGATCAGTCGACCGACGGGAGCTTTTCAGTCTACTGATGGCAAGCATCAGTCGACCGATGGGATGATTTCCTGAATTGAGTTGGTTTCGGGTTTATTTGTTTTGGTTCGGGTTTATAGGTATAAATACATGTATATACACCCAAAAATTCTCTTTTTAATCATGATCTCTAAACCCTAGCAGCAGCCACCTTCCCTCTCAAAACCTTAACCTAATTTGTGAGTTTGGAAGAGCTTCTTGAAGCGGACACCGAAAGGAGGGCGAGATTTGAGACGTTTGGTGACGAGGGATCAAGTCTTGCCACTCTGTGAGACTTGTATGTGGTGAAAGGCAAGATCACCTTTCTCCAACCTATCATTAGTTAAAAACTAAGTCTTTATGTAATAACTATGATTAATCTCATGTTTAGGGTTAATCTAATGTTTTAAAGCTTAGTTTATGATGTTATATCTTAAACTAATGCTAAGAACAGTTGAATTGAATCCCATATTAATGCATACAGCTGATCGTGATCATTAAGGTTGCTTTTAATTTGTTAATTATATTTTAATTTATTTTAAATACCCTAGTTAATCAAATTAAATAAGCGTTTTGTTAATTAGAATGCTTAAACCCTAGACCTATAAATCTAAGTGATGTAATTCTGTTTCAAAAATCTTCTGCTAAGTGTTTAAGAGTTTATAATCAAGTTTTCTTAGTCACTAAATTAATATTTTGAATTTTGAGAGAAATTTGACAAAACAGCAAAACTAGAAAAAATCGGTCTGGTCGGTCGACTAACCATGGTTATCATTCGACCGATAGAAGGATTTCTGCTTGTGCATATCACTGATCACTTGACTGAACAACTATATTGGTCGACTGATCTGGTCCTGTTTGTAAACCTTGGTTTCTTTTACGTGCGTTACACTTACGAACATGTAGTGCTATTCGTACATTCATATACATGCATATTCAAAGGAGTACACATACTGAGTTTGAGTACATACTGGTCTTTTTATTTGGATTAGTCTAATAGTTTGCATCGTCACAGGTAACGATTGTTATAGTTTACTATAGTTATGGATGCTTGAGTGTGGTTAGTCGGTATTCCCGCAACTCTCCACCAAGCTTCGAGTATCCTTCGCCCAATCAGTTTTCATTTCGTGGAAGTCCCCGGCAGAGGAAAGGGTTGTAGGTGATGACGCGTTCTGCTTCTTACGGCACAGAAATCGTTCCTATAGGGTCGTGCGTCGCAGCTGGTATAGATGATGAAAGGCGGGCATGAGACCGCAACTGGACTACACTCAGAGTGCGTCAGTTCACTTCTCGCAATGAGACCACAGCTGCATGACACTCTATGTTGCATCATTGTTCTTGAGTTAGGTTGACATGCCTATTCTCCGCAGAGTAGTTGAGATTGTGATTTTCTCCCATGTTGCATATTTTGACAATAGAATATGAGGTTGTATTTTATGGTTCACAATGTATCTTAGAAGGGTATTTATTTTGTTATTGCGCCAACTACCCCAGGGTGACATGAGATTTTATGACATGATTTATTTTGGAGGAAACTTGGTAGTGTGTTATGTCCTTATTGTTTGTTTTGTCCATAGGATTTGGGATTAGTATTTAGCGATTTACAATTTGAGACACATGGTATATACACGAGGATTTCCTTGTTTGGATTATTTTGATCGACGTACCAGTCCCGTGTTATGAATTTCTAAATATTAATTCCAATTAGTACAGGGTAAATGGACTTGGTAAACTATGAACTTTAGGTAGAGCCTCCATCATATGTAGTAGCCCTTCCCCTGGGGGCAGATGAAGATGATCTTGCTAGTGCTCTGACGCTGTTGTTTTCCCTTCTTTTCAGGTAGCTGATCAGAAGTTTGCAGAGCCACAGGTTGACGAACTTCCAGCATAGTCGTCGTCATATTTATTAGTAATCATTAGTGCTTTATATTAGATATTATTTATTTTCAAACATTTAGAGTTGTACTCCATTTTGTAAAGGCTGAGTGCCTTAGTACTTTATACGATTGACTCTTGCATTAGAGATTTATCACTTTTTAATTTCAGTTTATCAGTTATACTTCATTTTATTCAGTTTGGACATGATTATGATTATTTGGATATCTTTTTCCCTATTTCATGTTCAATGTATTGCCATTTTTATCTTATCTATTTTGGACCTACAATGGTCTATTGATTAATTCCAATAGAGAGATATTACTATGATGGTGAAATGTGTTATTACACTATGTGGGTGCATGGCAGGTTTGATATCCTTAGCTTCACGTTGGATTGCAGCCTTATTTGAAACCAGGAGCGTCACAGTTGGTATCAGAGCTCTAGTTCTAACATCCTTAGGATCATCTTATGTCGAGTCGTGGAGCTAGGATAGAGTTTCCTAGGAATCATGTATAGAGTCCGCTAGGAAATCCTAGATTGAGTGAGGACGTTATTTGTATATCGCGAAAATTAAAAAAAAATTATGATGAGTATCTTACTTTGATTGAAAAGTATTTGCGTGAATGATATGTGATACGATTTACCTATTGTTATAAGTTACATTATTTTGTTTGATGTCTCATTTACAATGCCTAATAAGCTCTACTCCTGAACTTATAGATGTCGGAAAGAGGACGTGGTCATAGAGAAACCCGTGTTCAGGGAGCAAGGCAAGATGATCTAGAGCCCGAGCCGCAGCAGGCTCTGCGGTACTTGATTGATCTCATAGCATCGTTTGCAGCTCGGTTAACAATGATTGTGGAGCAGATGGCGAATCAGGTTCCACCGATGACACCACCTCCAGTGATGTCGCCACCAGCAAATACGCCTACCGCTTCACCACCACCATTCGCTATTGACAGTGCCGTAGAGTAGGAAGCTTAGCTATGTTTTTTGGATATATACCAGAAGATGAGGGCATCAGATAGTCATGGCACATCGGATTCACTTGCAGCGTACAAGTGGAAGGAAAACATGGGGAACATTTTGGATATGCGTAATGTCGACACCGTCCAGAAGTAGAGGTTAACCGCATTTAGTCTTAAGGGTGATGCCAGAAGTTGGTACCGACTTTAGTTCACTCCAAAGTAATGTATGACCCTTACATGGGTGGATTTCATTTACTTCTTCGACGAGCAATATGTATCAACGGCAGCAAAAGCCAGGAAGGAGTTGGAGCTAGCCCAACTAGAGTAGGGGGATATGACTGTAGCCCATTATAAGAGCAAGTTTGTTGTTTGCTTAGGTTTATGGGCATGTGGTAGACCGGGGAGCGTCGGGCTCAGATGTTTCTGATGAGACTTCCCCAAGCTTACGTTGCTATTTAGCATCTCGGCGTTTTCAATTAGTGCAGGAGGCCACCAATGCCGTCATATCATAGGAGACTGAGACAGCGATGTTCCAAAGGGTAAGGAAGGGAATGCTAGAGCAGGATAGACTAGAGATAAGGGCAAGGATAAGAGATCTTTTTCAAGACCTAGAGGACCCCAGCAGTAGAGTAAGGGTTTATAGCATCAGCAGCAAAGCCTTTACAAGAAGTGATCACGGCTAGATCAGAGGGCGCAGTAGCAACGTAGATTTTAGGGCACTTGTTTTCACTACCACAAGTTTGGACACATAGCCGTAGAATGTTGTAGTGCACTAGCAGGAGGCCAATAGGGCAAGAATCAGAATCAGCAGTAGCAGAACCGTGGACAGCACCGAGGCCAGGGCCAGCAGCTGAGATTAGAGGCACTGCCAATAGTTTCGATCATTGATGGGCTAGCAAGGTAGGTCCAAGCTATTCAGGAGATTCCTCAGGGATAGATAGCGCCGTATATTGCAGAACCTTCAGCGTAGCAGTCCGCAGCTTCGGGCAGAGTATATGCCGTCGTACCAAGTGATCATAGTGCGATCAGGGCCGTCGTGGTAGGTATGTTCCTTGTGAACTCCTTTCCAACCCGTATCTTATTTGATTCTGGAGCTACACACTCCTTCATCTCCTATGCTTTCATGATTAGACTTCAGCTTGTAGTACAGCCTTTAGATATCGGTTTCTACACCTTTGGAAGAGGTGTCCCTCTTAGAGAGTATCTGTTGGGGATGCATTATCAGTCTATATGAGTTTGAGTTCATGGTCGATTTGATCGTCCTACGTATGTCCGAGTTTGATGTTATTCTTGGTATGGATTGGCTATCTTCCTACCATGTTAGTAACGATTATTTTGTGAAGACAGTCAGTTTGCGAGTGTCTGATGGGACCGAGTTAGTGGTAGCAACCTCACAGGGCAACTAGTTTGTGGAGATATTTCTAGCATACATCAAGGAGGTGATGTTTCGAGATTAGGGTGCTGATTTGTGCGAGACCGGAGTCATCTCAGAGTATCAGGATATTTTTTAGGACATACCTGGATTGCCTCCAATGAGAGAGGTTGAGTTCTGTATCGAGTTGCAGCTGGGCACAACACCGATCTCCCCTGCACCTTATCGTATGGCACCTTCTGAGATGAGGGAGCTACAGATTCAGTTAGATGATCAATTATCTGAGAGTTCTATTCGTTAGAGTCATTCTCCGTTGCGAGTACCAGTCTCTTCGTGAGGAAGAAAGATGATAGCATGCATTTGTGCATAGATTATCATGAGTTGAATAAGGTCACCATCCAGAATAGGTTTCCACTATCGAGGATCGATGACTTATTTGACCAGTTGTATGGAGCACAGTGTTTCTTGAAGATTGATCTTCGCTTTGGCTATCATCAGTTGCGGGTTCGGGAAATGGATATTCTCAAGACCACCTTTTTGACTCGATATAAGTCTTTTAAGTTTCTTATTATGCCATTTGGACTAACCAATGCACCCACAATATTCATGGATTTGATGAATCGAGTTTTCCATCCATATTAGGACCAGTTCGTAATCATTTTCATCGACAACGTACTCACTATTTGAGATCCTAGGCTGAGTATGAGCAGCATCTTCGTCTAGCATTGTAGACATTGTGGGAGCACCAATAGTATGCTAAGTTCACCAAGTGAGAGTTTTGGCTATCAGAGATCATATTTTTAGGACATGCCACTAGTAAGGAGGGCATTGCAGTAAATCTAGCCAAAGTGCAGGCAATACTTGATTGGGAGCCGCCAAAGACTGTTATAGAGATTTGTAGCTTCTTGGGTCTAGCCAACTATTACAGGAAGTTTATCCAAGACTTCTCGAAGATTATTACCCTGCTGACATGCCTTACGAAGAAGGGTGTTCAGTTCATTTGGAGCCTGGAGTGCCAGAAGGCCTTTGAGACTATAAAGACAAAGTTGACTGCAACACCGGTGTTGATCATTCCGAGCAGTGATAGGACTTTTATTGTCTATACGGATGCATATTTATCGGGTCTATGAGACATTTTGATGCAGACCTAGAGAGTGGAGTATGTAGCTAACTGTTTTACCTGTCAACAAGTAAAGGTATATTATCAGAGACCTGCAAGAACCCTACAACATTTACCCATTCTAGAGTAGAAGTGGACAGATATTTTGATGAATTTTATTGTAGGATTACGGAGATCTAACAAAGGGAATGATTCTATTTGGGTGATAGTAGATCGACTGATGAAGTCAGCGCACTTCTTGCTAGTTAAGACGACTTATACGATAGAGACTTATGTGAGGATTATTATCTGGGAGATTGTTCGATTGCATAGAGTTCCGAAGATGACCGTGTCAGATCAAGGCTTAGTTTTCACATCTCATTTCTAGAAGAGCTTTCAGAATTCTTTCGACAGCCAACTATCATATAGTAATATTTTCCAACCGAAGACTGATGCTCAGACGGAGAGAGTTAACCAAGTGTTGGAGGACATATTGCAGGTATGTGTTATCGATTTCCACGGTAATTAGAAGGATCATATTCCATTGATTGAATTTGCCTACAACAATAGCTACCAATGTACTATAGGAATGGCTGCTTATGAAGCATTGTATGGGAGGCCTTGTAGATCCCTGATTTGTTAAGCAGATGTAAAACCCCGAAAATTTGAATATAGTGTGATAAATAATTATAAATATGTTATATGGTAAAAATAATGTATTTTGATATTTGAGTATGATGAGAATTGATTTGAGATCAATTCAATATATATTTGTGAATATATGAGTGTAAATACACAAAACATGCACAAAGGCAAATAGTGATAATCTGAGAATTTTGACCAGTAGAGAATTTCTATGTTTTGCATACTGATTCAGTTAGAATCTAGAAACGTGTATAAGACCAAAGTTGTAGGTCTCTTCAATAGCTTTCCAACAAATCTTAAATCAACTCATTCCGCGATCGTATGAGAAAGTTACAACCCTTTTACCAAACCCCAGTCTGAGCATAGCCCAGAACTCTGAGCAGTCGACCGCCGTGGTCGCTGCGGTCAACCGCTCAGCGTACAGACGCCAGTTTCAGTCTGTTTCGGATTGGTTTTGTTTATACCAAACCCGGTTGTTACCCTACTTATATATACTCATTTTGAAGCCCTCAGAACCCTCTTTTGAACCCTAATAGCCTCAGCCCCCTCCTCTCCCTTCCTCAAACCCTAGTTTGCATTTTTGGTGATTTGGGAGGAGCTTCGAAGGATTTTCAGCGGATTTTCTTGGTGTTTCATCAAAGGGGATCGTTCTCCTGCAAATCTAGGAGCTCAGAGGCGAGTAACATCTCGCCCAACTTCACCCTTTTTCGTTTTTATGCTTAAATTGGGATTTAATCCGGTTTTATTGAGCCTAAATCGTATTTTATGTAGATAAAGTAGATCTTTATGGCGTAAGATGTAAGAATCATATATTTCAGTTTTAAAAGTTCACTAATGATTTTTAATTGAATGAGATTTTGATCTGAAACGTTTTTATGAAGGTTTAAATCTATTCTTACTGTTTAAGAACTTTTAAAATCATGTTGATTAAAGTTTGGGATTTTTGGTAATGATGTTGTAATTATTTAAACTTATTGTTTACTGCCATATATCACTATTGAAATTTTTAAATTAGGTGGGTATAGAAATTCCTAAATTTTTTTTAATGAGTTTCGAAGCTGACAGAAACCCAGATTGTGATTCTGTACGCTTGGCGGTCGACCGCAGCGGACTCAGCGGTCGACCGCAGCGGACTCAGCGGTCGACCGTCGTGGGATTTTGCCAGCAGAATCGTTTCTGCTCTTTGAGCGGTCGACCGGCATGACCTCTGCGGTCGACCGCCGCTACCTCCCTTATGTTGAGAGTCGAGTTTGTGTATTCGAGTGCAGCCGGGCACAGTCCGCGATATCCCGCTGGCACCTAATCGTATGAACAAGCTGAGAATGAAGGGAGCCCTTCAGACCCAGTGGACGAGTTGTTAGCATCAGGATTATTGTAGGATATTTTCCTCCGTGGGGCCAATCGGTCCTCTTCCGCTGAAGAAAAAAGAACGGTATATGAGAGTTTTGCATTTACTACATAGAGAGCCCGGACAAGGTCGCTATCCGGAAATAGGTACTCATTACCTAGGATTGATGAACTTGTTCCGACTAGTTTGCAGAGAGCGTAGTATTTCTTGGAAAGTTTGTGATCTTCGTTGCTAGTTATCATAGTTGCCAGGTTGGAAGATGGGATTTTTCCAAAGCCGTTTCCTAATTCGATGTGAATCTTAAAGTTCTATCAGGCATCTCCGGGTTGACTAATGCACCCATGAATATCATGGAATGTGATGAACCGGGTATTTCCCTCATGCCAGTTTGAATATTCTCCATATTTTTTGAGACGGAGGCAGAACAACGAGTACATTTGGCAGACTCTTCAGGAGGCCACCATTATATGCCAAGTTCAGCCAAATACAGGTTTTGGTTTTTTAGAATTAGATTTCTCGCACGTACAGCAAGAGAGGATCTGGCAGTGAATCCCGGTTAAGTTACAACAACTCTTGTTTTGGAACCGCGAAGATGGGATAGAGCATTTGAAAGCTTCTTGGAGTTAGCCGTTATTACAGAAGTTTCATCCCGACTTTTTGAAAGATTTCGGCGCCACTTGAAAGCCTACGAAAGAAGGGCGTACAGTTCATTTGGAACACAATGGTATATATATGGGGGGTTCCTTGTTTGGGATTTTACTCCTGGATGTACTAGTTCCACTAGATTAGGGTTCAGGTGGGAGTATTACCATTTTAGATTGTTAGGTATAAATAATCTTATGTCATCTAGAAAGTCATATTGCCGAGATTGCCGACGAATTTCCGATTCCGAGGACGGATTCTTTTAAAAAGGGGGAAGATTAGGGAGTTTCAATTTGAGATACAAGGTATATACATGAGGGTTTCCTTGTTTGGATTATTTCGCTCGACGTACCTATGCTCGTGTTGAAATTTCCTAAGTACTAAGACCCCCCTTTGCTTCAGGACAATTGTTTATTCATATATATTTTTTGATAACTGTATTTTCTTATACAACGAGCCATCTCCCTTGGGGTTGGTTGTGATGTTGCTCGCTAGCGCTTTGACGCTCATTGTCCCTCCCCCTTTTAGGTCACGAGCCAGGAGCCCGGAGAGTCGCAGGTTGATGGCGACGCACTTAAGTGTTCGACTATCTATTCTAGCTATGCTTTATTTTGGAGCTCCACTGTAAACTGTGTTTAGACATTTGAGGACTTTATTCTAGATGTGTAAAGGCTATGTGCCTTATTTCCTTTACTCAGACTTATTGTATTTGAGATTTGTTAAGAACTCCAGTTTATTCATTTCAAACATTGACTTTGTATTCTTGTATGTTGGATGATGAAATATTATTTTGATCTCTATCATTTCATCAGTTATCTCTTGTAGTATCTTTTACTTGCTTTTGTACCTACACCTATTATTTACTCTACTAGAGTGATAGAATTGTGACGGTGAAACATGTTATTGCACGGTGTGGTGCATGGCAGGTTTGACATTCTTGGTTTCACCTTGGACTGCAGCCTTGTGTGAACCCAGGGGCGTCACAGTTGGTATCAGAGCTCTAGTTCCAGCATCCTTAGGATCATCCTGTGTCGAGTCGTGGAGCTAGGATAGAGTTTCTTAGGATTCATGTATAGAGTCCGTAAGGATTTCCTAGTATGAGTGAGGACGATATCTGCGTATATCTCAAAATTTGAGAATTTTTTTATGACAACTATTTTTATGTTGATTGAAGGTATTTGCGTGAATACTATCTGTTATGAATTCGTATTGTGATACGTTGTGTATATATTTTTATTATCTCACTTACTGTGATGATTATGTTCTCCTTTTGATATTATAAATATCGAAATGAGGATGTGGTTGAGGTAAAACTCGTACCTGGAAAGCTGGGCATACAGAGCCGAGCCGCAGCAGGATCCACAGTATTTGATCGACTTTATGACACCGTTAGCAACGAGATCTCACAACACTCGAGGAGCAAGAAGTGTATCCGTTTCCGTCAGCAAGACCACTTTAAGGAGTTCCATCACCGGTTGTACCCGTCGTGAAAGTAAAGAAGCAATACTTATGAAGGCACCACCACCACAATCAGCTATTTATAGAACCACAGAGCAGGAGGTTTAGCTCTGAAAGAATAAGAAAGATATCAGACAATGAGAGCACCAGAGTTTCAAGACGCACCAACTTCATTAGCAACCTATAAGGGAAGGAGTATATGAAAATTCCTTGAATGTCGACTTAGTACCAAGCAGAAGTTAGATGTATCCAGCACTGAGGGCATCGCTGGAAGATAGCAAAAACATCCAGATTTTTGATGGGGTAGCAATTATCACCTATTCGGGAGAATTTTAGTCACTACTTGCAGTTAGAGCTAGTCTAAGTAAAGCAGGGAGACATGCCCATAGTGGAGGAAGAAATCAAAACCAGAATAGTGGAAACGCCAATGGCAAGAGAACTATTGCGAAAACTAGAGAATCCTAGCAGCGGGAGAATGATTTTAACCCAGCAACAAGGACAATATAAGAAAGGAGCACCATATGATACGAGAGCGCCAAAGTAGTACAGAATTTAGAGTACATGTTATAATCACAACAATATTGAACAAAGAGCGAAAGAATTATCGCAGTACACAAACAGGGAGCCAACAAGATAGAGGTCACGGACGATAGTCTCAGAGTCATAATTTCAGCCAGCAATGGGAAAATAGAGGCACTACTTTTTAATCCGAGGATTAAGGGTCAGCAGGCTATATTTGCATCATCCAGGAGATTTGCATTATCTAGCGGAATCTATTCAGCAGTACCGCATGATCAGGGTTCGAACGGAGCTTTATTCTTGATTTTCTTTTCAGCTCGGATCTAATTTGATTTAGAAAATTCGCTCATCTTTCATACCTACATTGGTAGGCTTCAGCTTGTAGCACATTCTTTAGATATTCCGTTGTCAGTATCTACTCCTCTAGAAGAGGTGTCCACTATATCTACCAGAAATATGTCATCAGACTAGACGAGTCAGAGTTTGTTGTCGATTTGATAGCGTTGAATATGTCCGGGTTCGATGTTATCCTTGGTATGGTTTGGTTATCCTCCTACCAGGCTAGTATTGACTGCTTTGTGAAGACAGTCAATTTGCGAGCGTCCGATGGGTCCGAGATGATTGTAGCAACCTCTCAGGGCAACCGTTTTGCGGAGTCGTTTCTGGCGTATATCGAGGAGGTGCTGTGATGGGATCTGAGTATTGATTTATTAGAGACTAGAGTTGTCTCAGAGTATCAGGATGTCTTTCAGGATATACCTGGGTTACCTCCTATGTGAGAGGTCGAGTTGTGTATTGAGTTGCAGCCGGGCACAGTCCCGATATCCCGCGCACCCTATCGTATGACACCAGCTGAGATGAGGGAGCTTCAGACCCAGTTGGACGAGTTGTTAGCTCAGGATTTATTTGTAGGAGTTTTTCTCCGTGGGGCGCATCGGTCCTCTTCGTGAAGAAAAAGGACGGTAATATGAGATTTTGCATTTACTATAGAGAGCCGGACAAGGTCGCTATCCGGAATAGGTACTCATTACCTAGGATTGATGACTTGTTCGACTAGTTGCAGAGAGCGTAGTATTTCTTGAAGTTTGATCTTCGTTCTAGTTATCATAGTTGCAGGTTCGGAAGATGGATTTTTCCAAAGCCGTTTTTCCTAATTCGATGTGAATCTTTAGAGTTTCTAGTCAGGCCATTCGGGTTGACTAATGCACCCATGATATTCATGAATGTGATGAACCGGGTATTTCCCTCCCTTCATGGGCCAGTTTGATATTCTCATATTTTTGAGATCGGAGGCAGAACACGAGTAGCATTGCAGACTCTTCAGGAGCACTTTTGGTTTTTTAGAAGTTAGATTTCTCGGCCACGTCAACAGCAGAGAGGGCATGGCAGTGAATCCGGTTAAGTTTACAACAACTCTTGTTTTGGAACCGCCGAAGATGGTGATAGAGATTTGAAGCTTCTTGGGTTAGCCGGTTATTACAGGAAGTTCATCCTCGACTTTTTGAAGATTTCGGCGCCACTTGAACGCCTTACGAAGAAGGGCGTACAGTTCATTTGGAACACATGGTATATATATGGGGGGTTCCTTGTTTGGGATTTTCACCCGATGTACTAGTTCCACTAGATTAGGGTTCGAGTGGGAGTATTACCATTTTAGATTGTTAGGTATAAATATTTCTATATGTTCATCTAGAAGTTCATATTGCGAGATGCGTACGATTTCCGAATTTCGAGGACGGATTTCTTTTAAGGGGGGAAGAATGTAAAACCCCGAAAATTTGAATATAGTGTGATAAATAATTATAAATATGTTATATGGTAAAAATAATGTATTTTGATGTTTGAGTATGATAGGAATTGATTTGAGATCAATTCAATGTATATTTGTGAAAATATGAGTGTAAATACACAAAACATGCACAAAGGCAAATAGTGATAATCTTAGAATTTTGACCAGTAGATAATTTCTATGTTTTGCATACTGATTCAGTTAGAATCTGGAAAAGTGTACAAGACCAACGTTGTAGGTCTCTTCAATAGCTTTCCAACGAATCTTAAATCAACTCATTCCGAGATCGTATGAGAAAGTTACAACCTTTTTACCGAACCCCAGTCTGAGCATGGCCTAGAACTCTAAGCAGTCGACCGCCGTGGTCGCTGCGGTCGACCGCTCAACGTACAGACGCCAGTTTCGGTCTGTTTCGGGTTAGTTTTGTTTATACCAAACCCGGTTGTTACCCTACTTATATATACTCGTTTTGAAGCCCTCAGAACCCTCTTTTGAACCCTAATAGCCTCAGCCCCCTCCTCTCCCTTCCTCAAACCCTAGTTTGCATTTTTGGTGATTTGGGAGGAGCTTCGAAGGATTTTCAGTGGATTTTCTTGGTGTTTCATCAAAGGGGATCGTTCTCCTGCAGATCTAGGAGCTCAGAGGCGAGTAACATCTCACCCAACTTCACCCCTTTTCGTTTTTATGCTTAAATTAGGATTTAATCCAGTTTTATTGAGCCTAAATCGTATTTATGTAGATAAAGTGGATCTTTATGGCGTAAGATGTGAGAATCATATATTTCAGTTTTAAAAGTTCACTAATGATTTTTAATTGGCGTAAGATGTGAGAATCATATATTTCAGTTTTAAAAGTTCACTAATGATTTTTAATTGAATGAGATTTTGATCTGAAATATTTCAGTTTTAAAAGTTCACTAATGATTTTTAATTGAATGAGATTTTGATCTGAAACGTTTTTATGAATGTTTAAATCTATTCTTACTATTTAAGAACTTTTAAAATCATGTTGATTAAAGTTTGGGATTTTTTGTAATGAGGTTGTAACTATTTAAACTTATTGTTTACTGCCATATATAACTATTGAAATGTTTAAATTAGGTAGGTATAGAAATTCCCAAAATTTTTTTAATGAGTTTCGAAGCAGACAGAAACCCAGAAACCCAAATTGTGATTCTGTACGCTTGGCGGTCGACCGCAGCGGACTTAGCGGTCGACCGTCGTGAGATTTTGGCTAGCAGAATCGCTTCTGCTCTTTGAACGGTCGACCGGCATGACCTCTGCGGTCGTCCGCCGCTCAAATTTTGAACCCAGTGAGTTTCGGCTCAGTGAACGGTCGACCAGAGGGGTCTCTGCGGTCGACCGCCGCACGGTTTGTTTTGCCCTGTTTATTTTTGTTGAACCTTACACTTGTTTGAGTGCTTGCCTTGATCATATAACTTTGGTTCTTAGTTTTATTAAGTATCTATGTATGATAGATGGCTTGAAATGCCAGTTTAGAATCACACACCGAGTTGAGTGTGAAATTTGTATAAGTATATCTCCTCATACATCTCATCGACGATTACTATTTGGCCCATGTGGTGCGAAAACTAGGTTAAACTCAGTTCTCGTGTTTGACAAGCACTACCTCTCAGTCCTCGTGTTGGACAAGCACTACCTCTTAGTCCTCGTGTTGGACATACCTCTTAGTCCTCGTGTTGGATACGCATTACTCTTTAATCCTCGTGCTGAATATGCATTACCACCCGGTCCAGGCGTTGGACAACGGTCACATCCGGTCCAGGCGTTGGACAACGGTCATATCCGGTCCATGCGCTGGACAACGGTTATATTCAGTCCATGAGTTGGACGTTTACTTCTGTTCACGGGAAAAATTACACTCATTGATTCCATTGATTCATTTGTTAATAGTTTATCGGTTACAAAGATTCGGTCTTTTTATAAGATCCGGTTATAACGAGATCAAAAAAGAAATAAAAATTATAACTTTCCTTATTTGTCGAACGAATCGCGAGATCCTGTTTTGCGGTCTCTCGCTTGTGTGGGTTCTTCGCCTGCGCCGGGGTTAATCCGTGGACCACCGCGTGATCTTGATCCGGTCAGATCTACACGGTATGACGGGTGCTATTTCACGAAGGAAATAATAGCCGGGGGTACTATTTCAACAAGGAAATAATAGCCTTTAGTAATCGAAATCGACCAAGCGAAATCGAGACTCTTCTCGGGATCAAAGGCCAAGCTTTGATCCGGAGGAAAACCGTGTAGATCTCAGATCTGATCTCTCTCGAACTCCTGCCTTATTTGGCGTGGAGGATCGTCAAGAACCAGATCTATGAGTCTGAGTCTTCTAAGTTGAAAATCTGAGGGTGAGTTCTCAATCCAGCAGAGTTTCGGCTCCAAAATTCCAACCTTTGAAAAATGAGCCATGCCCCCTCTATTTATAGCCTTCTAAAAGCGGATCTAGGCTCAGATCTAGGCCCAGATCCAGCTGGCTCGGGGAGGTGGCTCGGCCACCAGGTGGCTCGGCCACTAGGTGGCTCGGCCACCGAGCCCACCTCAGGTGGCCTCGGTGCCCGCCGAGCCACCTAAGGTTGGCTCGGTGAGCCCACCGAGTTGGCTCGGGCCACCGAGCCACCGGAAGTGGCTCGGCCCATGCCGGCCACCCGGAGGTGGCTCGGCCATGGCCGAGCCACTTGGTGGTTTTCGGACTTTGGCCCCGAGTCGCCGGGTTCGCCGGTCGTCGTTTTCCTGGCTTCGCGGTTTTCGCGGTTTATTGGTTTATCCGAGCTTCTTCGTTGATCTGAACTCTGATTTGGCAGTCCGGATCCCGAGTTGGCAGTAAATCCGCCTTGGAGTTCGAGTTCGAATCCGTTCTACGGTTGGATGACTCGTTGACTCACCGAGCCGTTAGCTTGATTCCGCACGCGAGTGGATGTATTCCGTTGTTTGCGTGCTGTTCGTTAACCTCGCCGCCTCGTTAATCCGCTTCGTCGCGTGTCACTTGGCTTCGGTGTTGTGGTCAAACGATCGTGTTTAGATACGTCACCCGATGGTTCGTTGGTTTGTCGAATCACCGTGCCGAGCTGTGCTAAGGGACCCATAGGCAGTTTTATACGCCTACAGATACCCCCTCCAAAGTATTTCAGCCTCATTCTTTTATAGAAGAGTCTGGAATACTTTGGATATGATTGTCCCAACCTTCAGTCGGTGTAACGGGACCTTGGAATGGCTTCTGTTCTTGATTCCTTTAATCCTTCAGGCTATTCGGTGCTTTGTCGAATGCCTGCAAGGGTTCCGGTGCTGCATTTATTGTCTGACCGTTGTCGGAGTTTCGAACTTGAAGTCGATTCCTGATTTTCTGATCTTTAGCTCATGTTTGCTGGTTCAACATAGAACTGACCATCGATTGTTGGCGCTGAGTTCTTATTTGCGACGCGTTGTTCGGCGTTTGTCACAGTTTTTACTCATATGTCTGTTGGAGTTTTGTTGAGTTATCCTTAAGAATATTTTTAAACAAAATATCCTCCAGAAACTTCTCAACAAAAATAGGGAATAGTTTATACTTGTATACCTTATTGGAGTACTAAGAATGAGCTGAACCGGCCGTCGGCCGATTTGAAGTCGTTTTGACATTCGGTTCAGCTCCAATTTGAATTTTGGCTCAAATCTGGTTCAAACTGGTTCAGAACTGGTTCAGGACTGGTTCAGGACTGGTTTAGCCTGGTTTAACCTGGTTTGGTTTGGTTCAACCTGGTCTGGTCTGGTTAGTGTAAAGGTCCTGCAGTTAGCTTCAATTCTTGACTCCTTCGAATTTCAGTCTATTCGATGCTTCGACGAATAGCTGAAATCCTTCCGGCGCCGCGTTTATCATCTGGCCATCGTCGAAGTCTCAAATCTAAAACTGATGAGTTGAGTTTGGCTCATGTCATCGAGTTGACTTTGAACTGACTATCTCCGTCATGATATATTGACTCATGTTGACTTTTTGCTCGCAACGCGTTGACTGGCGTTGACCTAGGGTTACGCGTTGATAGGCGTTGACCTAGGGTTACGCGTTGATAGGCGTTGACCTTAGGGTTTTGAATGTCGTACGTTGACCTTTTGATCGTAACGCGTTAAATGGCGTTGACTTAGGGTTTCAGATCGCTTGACACAGTTTAAGCTCTTGAGGTATTAGAGCATGACGGTCCTAAATGTCGGAGTTGCAGGACCAACTATGAAAGTTGATTCATCTGCATGTATGGACCTTATCCTGAAATTGTTGGATGCTCAAGTCACGAGACCAACTAATGAAGATGATGCGTCAATGACTTGCATTTATAGAATTTTTGGCGAATCCTCAGTCATCAATGAGTTTGGTAAGCCTTTACCGACTACCGTTTGAGTCGGGCTAGCATGCGGATTGTCTAAATCCGTTCCGCATGTAACGTTGTGCTAAGAGAGTGAATTCTCTGAGACTTTGTGCTATGATGTCGAATACATAGACTTCGCCATTGTTACGGGAATAGGCTACCCAGCGACACGTGTTAGGTGTTGACTTTAGGATTTTTGGCTAACCCCCAGCCTTCAACGGATTTGATTAGCCTTTACCGACTACCGTTTGAATCGGGCTAGCATGCGGATTGTCTAAATCCGTTCCGCATGTAACGTTGTGCTAAAGGAATGAAATCCCTTAGACTTGATGCTACGACTTCGAATACGTAGACTTCGCCATTGTTATGGGAATATCTGTTTGGAATGATTGACCATATTATTTTTAGAATTTTTGGCCAACCCTCAGCCTTCAACGGGTTTGATAAGCCTTTACCGACTACCGTTTGAGTCGGGCTAGCATGCGGATTTTCTAAATCCGTTCCGCATGTAACGTTGTGCTAAGAGAGTGAATTCTCTGAGACTCGCTACTACGACTTCGAATACGTAGACTTCGCCATTGTTATAGGAATAGGCTACCCAGCAACGCGTATTAGATGCTGACTTATCTCTACTTAGGCTTCGGGATAGAATACCCCAGAATCGAACTCTGGTGTCTTTTTCTACGGAGAAAGACTAAACCGGCGACGCGTGTTAGGCATCAGCATATCCTTTCTTAGGATTCAGGATGAAATTCCCCATACGTGTAAGGCATGGATTTTGGTGTTATTAATAACAACCTAACACAATGTTGAATATGTGGACGAGTGTTCTTTTTAACGGTTAAGAACTAACCGGCAGCGCGGGTTAGACGCAGACTTATCCTTGCTTAGGTTTCAGGATATAATACCCCAGAATCGAACTCTGGTGTCTTTTTGTACGGAGAAAGACTAAACCGGCAGTGTGTGTTAGGCGCAGACTTATCCCTGCTTAGGATTCGGGATAAACTTCCTAGGATGAATCCTAGATTGATAAATTCTTGGAAAAGGTTGGTGTGGGAAAGGAAGAATTTTATATTCTATTTCCTAGTCTTCTTTCAGGGTGAAGGCAAACCCGAATACAAGGAAGGAAGAATTTTATATTCTATTCCTTAATTCTGGAAATGGAGAATTTTATATTCTATTTCCAGCGCAAAAGAAACTAGAAGTGGGATCTCCACTCCGAGAATCTGAAAAATCTAGATAAACTTATCTTTTATAGGATTGGTTATCTAGTCTGAAGATGAGTTTTTCGTTTATCGAAGTGAAATTTCAACTTCGGTTATAGCCATGAGAGGGCTTAACCAAAGAGAAAAAGAAGGGAGTTCTTTCATTTATCGAAAGGGGACTCTGAACTGAAAGTGGACCTCTTGTTCATGGACAGAGTTAAGAGGGACAGAAAGACACTTTTGGTGGACTCACTGTCAATTGAAATTGATCAGTGAGGGATTTTGGTGGTGAAAATGATTTTGGGTTATCCTCTAGAATATTAAGTGTAATATTCTTCAAGGAACTTCCCGGTAAATGGGTTAACCTGAATGTACTAGGGATAGTACTTTTTTAGGAATTTCCCATTTATTGGTATTAATTACCTGGCGCCCTCTTGAGTAATCAGACGATATGCGCCGTTTGAGTAGACTGTGTCTATCACAAATGGTCCTTCCCATTTGGGTTCAAATTTACCTTTCTTCTTGGAGTTGAGGATTATCGGTCGGCGAGCAGCGAGGACCAGATCTCCTTCCTTGAAGCTTCTCTGTCGGACTCTTTTGTTAAAAGCCCTAGATATTCTGGCTTGATAAAACTCAATGTGTTGTTGAGCTTCCAAGCGCCTTTCATCCAACATTTCGAGTTCTTCGAGACGTTTCTGATGTTGTTCTTCTGTTGTTATCTCGGTTGCGAGAGCGATCCAAAGTGATGGGATTTGGATCTCCAATGGTAGCACAGCTACACATCCGTATACTAACGAATATGGGGTAGCTCCTGTAGGTGTGCGTATGGTGGTACGATAAGCCCAGAGCGCTTCACCGAGTTTATCGTCCTAATCTTGTTTATTGGTCTTCACGAGCTTTGATAGGATCTTAATGATCGTCTTGTTAAACGCCTCAACTAATCCATTCGCCACGGGATAATAAGCTGTTGACGAAACATCTTGAATTTTGAACTTGTCACAAAACCTGACGAAGGCGTTGCTTATGAACTGTGGACCGTTATCATGAATGATCCGTCTCGGCACGCCGTGTCGGTATATAACATGATGTTTGATAAAATTGATGACATTGTTCGTCTTCACTTCTCTAAGCGGAATTGCTTCAGCCCACTTTGAAAAGTAATCCGTGATTACGAGAATGAATCGATCACCTTTGACTGAAGGGGGAAAAATAGGACCGACAATGTCCATGCCCCATGTCTCAAACGGCCAAGACGTGGTTGATGTGTGTAAATGCTCTGTTGGTTGGTGCATATAATTTGCATGTATTTGACAAGCATGACACTCTCGGGCGTATTCGATTACGTCACGAACCATTGTTGGCCAAAAATATCCCATTCTCCTGATGCGATCATACAGTTTAGGACCGGGCTGATGCGCACCACATTCTCCTTTGTGTGCTTCCTTAAGAACTTCTTCTGCTTCTTCGTTCGAAAGGCATCGGAGTAACAAACCATCGTACCCTCGATGGTATAATGTATAGGTCTCGGTATTGTAGAAGAATCTTGGTGCTCTTCGGCGGATTGATTCCCTTTCTTTTGTATCCTCTGGCAAAATACCATATTGGACGTAGTCAATGATAGGAAAACGCCAATCTCGGGACTCAGACACAATTTGAGTTGAATTCACCTCCTTGGCGTTTATGTTTCTATCATCTTCCTCTTCAATATCCATATCGTATATGGATATGCAGAGCTGATGCGTCCTTACTGTGACTAATAGTTCAGTTTTGGGAGGCTGCGCAAGTGATACCGCTGATACCGCTAGTGCTGCCAGTGCATCTGCATAAGCGTTCTGGAGACGAGGGATGTATTCAATGTAGAATTCTTCAAAAGAATCTGCTATTTTGATGGCCCCCTGGTGGTATGGGATCAGGTCTTGGTTCCTGACTTCATACTCTCCACGTACTTGGTTGACTATCAATTGAGAATCCCCAAAAGCTTCGAGATATTCGACCCCCAGCTCCTTGGCGAACTGAGTCCAATGAGAAGCGCATTGTACTCGGCTACGTTATTGGAACATGGACTAGTCAGTGAATAAGCCCGAGGCATCACATACATCCCCGGGGAAACTAAAACAACTCCAACTCCGGAGGAGACTTTAGGACATCCGGGGGTTATTGCCGTATTAACTGCTCTCGAAGCACCATCGAAGTATAATTGCCATACTTGTTGGTACGACGTAGTGTTAACCTCGTGGGTTTCATCCGGCAAGTCATCATACACTTCTGCCGTATCCGTTCGCCAAAAGATCACAAATCGCTTGTCCTTTGATCGACTTCTGTTGTTTGAAGTGCAAATCATATTGGGACAAGAGAAGGGCCCACTTCGCTAACCGCCAATTCATAGAGGCCGGTTGCGTCATAAATACCCGTACTGGATTAACGTTAGAAATGACGTAAATCGTCTGTCCAACCAGGTAATGCCGCATCTTTTGCACTGCGAATACCAATGCGAGGCATTCTTTCTCAATCATCGGATATCGAGACTCGGCGCCTACCAAGGTCCGACTTAGGTAATAGACTGCCTGTTTGTGACCATTATCATCGTCTTGTGCTAGTAAAGCACTTATCGAGTGGTTCATCGCCTTGATGTAAATCAAGAACGGTCTTCCTGATTTTGGTGCAACGAGAACAGGAGGATTCATCAGATATGTTTTGAGAACGGTTTACCTGATTTTGGTGCAACGGGAACAGGAGGATTCGTCAGATATGTTTTGATATCTTCGAATGCTTTTTGGCAGACGTCGTCCCAGATAAATGACACCCCTTTCTGGTTTAGTTTAGAGAATGGTTGGCACTTCCCAGAAAGATTTGAGATGAACCGCCGGATGTAAGCTAAACGCCCTTGCAATCCTCTGAGCTCTCTTAGATTTCTAGGGGGTTGCAGTTCATGTATCGCCTTCACCTTATCAGGATCGATATGTATACCTTTAGTGGTGACGACGAATCCAAGGAATTTTCCGCTGGACATTCCAAGGAAGGATTTAGTAGGGTTCATCTTCAATTGATGACTCCGCATGAGATCGAACATCGTCTTCAAGTCCTTGATGTGATCTTCTTTGTTGCGGCTTTTTACAACCAAATCATCAACGTAGCATTCGACCGTTTTCCTGAGATGTTCTTGGAAAATCTTAGTCATTGCTCGCTGGTACGTGGCGCCTGCATTCTTTAGACCGAAAGGCATCACCGTGTAGCAAAAGACACCGAGGGGCGTTCTGAACGCTGTATGCTTCTCGTCATCTGGGTGCATCTTGATTTGGTTATATCCTGAAAAACCATCCATAAAAGACATTCTCTCAAACCCGCACGTATTGTCGATAATGACATCTGTGATTGGGAGAGGAAAGTCGTCTTTTGGACATGCCGTATTCAGGTCCCTGAAGTCGATGCAAATCCTGATTTTACCGTTCTTCTTCATGACTGGAACGATATTGGCTAGCCAATCTGGATGTTGCTCCTCTCGGATAAATCCTGATTCGATCAATTTCTTAACCTCTGCCTCAATAGCTTCCATAATCTGCGGACGAAACCGTCTTTGCTGTTGTTTGACAGGTTTGGCATCCGGCTTGATATCAAGGCGATGCATTGCTACATTGGGGTCGAGCCCTGGCATATCTTCATAGTTCCAAGCGAAGACGTCAATATATTCTCTGATGAGAGCAATTAATTCCTCCTTCTCATTTGAGGGAAGACTATCACTGATGAATATAGGCTTTGGGTTGGCCTCGTCGCCCATGTTAATTTGGATTATTTTATCTTCAGTGGGGGGTTCCCTCTGTTCAAACCTATCACCATACTGCATGTTCAAGTGATGAACCCATGGGTCTTCCCATGTTGGCATTTGATCGTCGTCCTCCATTGTGGACGGATCAGCTGTAGCCATGTTCGCCATTAGGGCTTTGAATGCTTCCCCCAGACTTGTATCGGAATCCCATTCCGAGGAATCTGACGAGTACCCATCTTTGTATTACTCAGATGATTGGTTATTGATTAACCAGCAACATTCGTCTTCTGAAGAAGATTCATACCCTAACCCTCGTCTGTATTTATAGTAATCGTTGGGTTTCCCTTTTGGTACATATGCCGCTTTGGCTGGAATACGAGGACCTCGATCGAAGTATAAACCTTCTCCGAGTGTGAAATCATATCCCTGTTTTTCCATGAGCTTGCGCGCTTCCGGACTATACTTAGATAAATGCCGACCAGGTTTGTCATCATTCTCATCTTCCCTTAAGAAATGATCTGGTAATGGAGAGCTTTTTCCTTTACCATAGATCACTTCTTTTTCACCTCCTATTTTGGTCGGGATGACCAGGGTTATTACGAAAGAATGCTGGAGGCGTTCCTTCGCTATATAGGACGATCGAAGCGGCATATATAAATCAGGCTTATCATACAATTCTTTTATCACATCATCAAGAGACAGGGAGTACTCTAAATCATTATTTATTTTATTATTGGTAAGTTGCTAGTTACAACTGCCCTCTGACGATTGTTCATCGTCAAGGTTGATTACAAAGGGTACAATATCGTTTAAAACAAAACCTTCGGTATCAGCTTCTTCTTCGCTGTCCGTGCCATGGGCCGATGATTCAGTATCGGATTCGTTACCATAAAGGAGAGAATCAGTGAAATAATTCTCATACCCTTTGAATGGTTGCTTATCCGCGACCACCGTCCTAACCTTGTTATCAGTGTCAACATATTTCAAACACTGATGGAGAGTGGAGGGGATTATAACGTTACTATGGATGCAAGGCCGACCCAATAGTAAGTTATATGAAATCTCGGCATCGATCACATAACATGTGACTTCCGTCTTCAAATCTCCCATTTGACATTTTATTCGGATCTTACCCAAGGGTCTTGACCCGCTAGTGTTGAATCCATTAATAACAGTGCCTGTGGACGCCAACTTACTAACTAGAATGCTGAGGATAGCATCAAGCGAAGCGGCATAATACTCACAGCAGAACCTGGATCCACTTGGATTCGGTTGACTTTGCTGGAGCCAATGTACCAAATGAAATATAGGGGTCGATCATGGTTTGAGTTCTTCGTCTGCATATCCTCTTTGGTGAAGGTAATGCAGGGAAGGTTTTTAGCCGCTATATTGTAGTGTTGAATTGACAGTTCTGGCTCTTCAAGTGCCGGCTTGATCCGAGTAAGGAACACTTCTGAATTGGCCAAGGCTTCTTGCAAGGCTTCCCTGGTTTCTTTAGACAATCGTAGCAACTCATACAATGTTATCCGCGCTGGAATGTTAGCCAGTTGAGCCATAATATCGAAGACGTGTGGAGTGTTCGAGCTTTCCGGTTTATCTCTTCCAATCGGGCGATTGAAACGAGACTGCTTCGGATTCTGAACCTCCTGGGGCCTCTTTTCTTTCTGTTTATCAACCGGCTGTCGTCGAGCTTCTTCAACCGGCCTAGGAGTCGTAATCACACCCAGCTCCGTGAGAGTTTTGGCTGGTCCCCGTTTAGTCACCCCCTACTCAGCTAACTGATCACTAGGTGATGGGTAGTTGAAGTGATACTCATTTTCGCTTCTAGTGGCAAAGACTTCTTGTTCTTCTTCGGAGAGCGGGAAGGTAGGAGCTTCATTACCATCTTCTTCGAAGATCGCGGAGGTAGCATTGCAGGACTTGCCTTTACCCTTTTTGGTCGAGGAAGTCGTCCACTGATCGTCTTCAATTAGATCGGGATGAACCCAGAGGATTTCGCTATTTGGGGCTGTGTGTGGCACAAGTCCTTTTTGGTGCTGTCCATATGGGTAATCATTCACCATCTTCATTCCTACTTTGGTGATACGTTTTGGTTCAAACCATGCTGTGGGCACTGATCTAAAGCTGATTGATACTGCATTTGCTCCGACATTCTTGGACGGCTTTGGGGTTATGACGCCTACCTCAATCAATGCCTGGATTTTATCCTTAAGATGGTAGCATGACTTTGTAGGGTGATGGACCGCTCTGTGGTATGCACAATACTTCGGATCCGTCACTTTGCTAGCCCCTTCTTGATCCACGATCGCTGGCAGCTGGATTTTGTTATTCTCCAACAGGTACTTAAAGATGCCGGGAACTTCGTCATGTTTGAAGGAATACACTTTAGGAAATCTTGGCTCCGAAGATTTCTGCTTCTGAGGCCGTTGTTGCCATTGCGACTGCGACTGTTGTGGTGCTCGTTGCTGCTGCTGTTGCTGAGGTTGTAATTGGAAAGTTTGATTAGCATTAACTGCATTAGCATGTGCCTTACCTTTCCCTCGTGGGACGAAATTCTGCTGTGGAGCATTCGTCGCCTGTTGGCCTCTTTCCGCCTTCTTCCTTCTGAGGAATAGCTCGGCTTGCTCTCCTCGGCCCTTCAAATCCTTCCATGTTTTGGACTGCTTCCAACACGTCTAACGCGAGGTTGTTGTGGCAAGTCTGGAGAATGAACTCCTCAGTGATCGGGTCCCGACAGTTCATCGCCTTGTTCCGGAACCTTTTGACGAAGGTATCAACCAATTCCCCGTCTTTTTGTTTCTCGTCAAGCAATGACCCAATGGATATCTCGGTGTCGTCGTCGAAGAAGTTAGTGAGGAATGTAGTCTCCATGTCGTCCCAGCTATTCACGCTTCCTGGCTTGAGGTGACGATACCAATCGAAGGCGGCTCCACGCAGAGTGCCAACGAAGGACCGTACCATCATAGGCTCATTACCAGAGATAACCCCCAGGTGTGATTTGAAGTAAATCAAATGCTGAGTGGGTGAACCCATCCCATTAAACGGCGTGAAGTTAATTAGATTGAACTTCGCCGGATACGGGATTGATTCCCATTCTCTTGGGTATGGACAAGGAATGCCCGTCTTCTTCATCTCTTGAGCGGAAATCAATGTATTGATTTTGCTCTCGAGGTTTTTAATCTTCAAGCTTTCACCTGTGTTTTCGCTAGCATTCTCGTTACCACCCCCAGCATTGACGGGAAGATGATTGGCATTATGAGCTTCATTCGCATTCGTGTCCTCATCTTCCTGATTAACCTAGTTACGACGACTTGGTTCGCCTTGCTGGTTTGTCAGTGCTTGGATTTGTTAGTCATGCATTTCTTTCATATTCTACATGGCCATCTGCATTTCGAACCTGAAGCTCTCCTGTTGTTTAGCCATGGCTTCTTCAAGCATCTTGGCCACTTGTTCCGCACTTATCATAAGTGCCTCGCGGGGTTGTCCCTCGCTGGATACTGTATTATCTAATGCGACCGCAGAGCCGGCATCCGATTCTTCATCTTCCGAAGGTAATCTTGTCCGAACTCTACCGTAAGTTCCTCGTTTGATGGCTCCAGACTGCAGACGGGTTATACGCCGGGATGCTTCCGGAATCGACTTGGGATTATCCCGTGTCGATGTCCCTTTGCTGGTCATGTTAGTGGTGACCCTCGGAAATTCTCCGTCTTCAACCATCGCTCTCCTTCGTCGGAAACGCCTAGGCCTTGATTTTGGCGTTTCGATACTGAGCCTTTCGAAAACCGAAACTCTTTCAGGAACTGTCTTGATGCAGTTACACTCAGACAATACTGCCCGAATGAGTTTGGAACAGGGGCATTGAGTTTCTAATTCTCGAGGACTCCTTTTCCGGGTTTTACTCGTACCCCCAACACGATAGTACAACTCATCGGCTTGAAGATCAGAGTAACCTATCGTGTATTGGCACGACTTCTTAGGTATAACATTATCACTATCAGATGATAATGTTTCCTTCTGAGGGCGAACTGCCTTTTTAGGGCCTTCAAGAGTCACGCGTCTCGAAACATGCCTTTTTGGGCGTGAGTTCTCAGCGGGCTCCTGGACTTCGATGCGTAAATTAGTACGCGCAACTACCATGAACTCCTTGTCATGTTGAAGGTGGCGGCGACCCCCAGCATGTTGAGTCGTTCGGGGCTTCTTCATCGGGCCCAAACGTTCTTGAACTGGAGCTTTGCATCGCTCATCGGGAAGCGAACCGAGGCGCTCCAAAACTGACCTCCTTCTTCGGGATGATTCCGCGGGATCTCCCGGAGTAGCCATGGGAATTATCAACGATTTGGAGTGGTTCGCTGGAGGTTGAATTTTTGCTGAAGGCTGCAAAGGTTGCTCTTTAGCCTGAATTGCCGCTTCAGACTTTGGCCTCCAGACTTGGCGGGTTGGTGGCGGCTTTTTGGCCACTTCCTTCTGCAGTCTTCTGCGGGCTTCTTGGACTTGAGCCCGAGCTTGCGCTGACAGTGTGCGGCGCTTGCGAATGTGCTCATCCAGTGTTGAACGATTCTGGTTGACACGGATCCATTCATTCGTTGGCGGCTTGGAGGAGCTACCATTCATTTGTTGTTGAGGCTGTTTGCCTCTCCTGTTCTTCAGATCCGCGTTGTAGCGGATTTCATTAGTGGACTCCATCGCCTTTGCGAGTTGCCGTGCCAGGCGTTGACGTCGCCTCTGGCGGGCTCTCTTTGAAAGAGTCACTACTCCTTCAACGGCGGAGGAATTAGCGAGGACAGGGTTGACCTGGTTGGAGGTCGGTGGAACTTCACCCGACGCAACTTTGGCGTCAATTGGGGTGAGATCTTCATTGGTACTCTGCACCTCTTCGTACCAACTTACCTTTCTCCTGGAGGAGAACTTCTTGGACTTCTAGGACTTGCGGGGGGAGGTAGATCCGGACGAGGATGACAGATACTCCTCGAACTTTTGTTGGTCGAATTCATACTCGACCTCCTCCTCGACCGGGATTGAGATCTGCGGCTGTGACGCAACGATCTCGGCAGCGAGATCGGTGGCTCCCACTGTGGTCGCCAGATTGTTCGCGGAAAAAATTGCACTCATTGATTCCATTGATTCCTTTGTTAACAGTTTATCGGTTACAAAGATCCGGTCTTTTTATAAGATCCGGTTACAACGAGATCAAAAAAGAAATAAAAATTACAACTTTCCTTATTTGTCAAACGAATCGCGAGATCCTATTTTGCGGTCTCTCGCTTGTGTGGGTTCTTCGCCTGTGCTAGGGTTAATCCGTGGACCACCGCGCGATCTTGATCCGGTCGGATCTACACGGTATGACGGGTGCTATTTCACGAAGGAAATAACAGCCGGGGGTACTATTTCACCAAGGAAATAATAGCCTTTAGTAATCGAAATCGACCAAGCGAAATCGAGACTCTTCTCGGGATCAAAGGCCAAGCTTTGATCCGGAGGAAAACCGTGTAGATCTCAGATCTGATCTCTCTCAAACTCCTGCCTTATTTGGCGTGGAGGATCGCCACGAACCAGATCTGAGAGTCCAAGTCTTCTAAGTTGAAAATTCGAGGGTGAGTTCTTAATCCAGCAGAGTTTCGGCTCCAAAATTCCAACCTTTGAAAAATGAACCATGCCCCCTCTATTTATAGCCTTCTGAAAGCGGATCTGGGCTCAGATCTGGGCCCAGATCCAGCTGGCTCGGGGAGGTGGCTTGGCCACCAGGTGGCTCGGCCGCCGAGCCACCCCCTCCGAGCCACCCTAGGGTGGCTCGGTGGCCGCCGAGCCACCATGGGGTGGCTCGGCCATGGCCGAGCCACCTGGGTGGTTCGGCTTTGGCCGAGTCGCCCGGGTGTTCGTCGTGTCGTCCGTTGCCTGGTTTCGCGGTTTTCGCGGTTTATCGGTTTATCCGAGCTTCGTCGTTAATCTGAACTTTGATTTGGCAGTCCGGATCCCGATTTGGCAGTAAATCCACCTTGGAGTTTGAGTTCGAATCCGTTCTACGGTTGGATGACTCGTTGACTCACCGAGCCGTTAGCTTAACTCCGCACGCGAGTGGATGTATTCTGTTGTTTGCGTGCGGTTCGTTAACCTCGTCGCCTCGTTAATCCGCTTCGTCGCGTGTCACTTGGCTTCGGTGTTGTGGTCCAACGATCGTGTTTAGATACGTCACCCAATGGTTCGTTGGTTTGTCGAATCACCGTGCCGAGCTATGCTAAGGGACCCATAGGCAGTTTTATACGCCTACAACTTCATGCAGTCTATGGGTTGGACATTTAATTTATATAGTCTATGTTTTGGACACTTAATCGTTTTCTGACACGTCACTCATGTGAGTATGATATGACACTTATGTAGAATACGACATGGTGTTTATGTAGGTCATTACTTAATACTGTATTTATGTCTGAGATGGGTTGTATTTCCTTTTACTTATTTTCTGTTCCCGTATTAGACTCCGGGTTTGGTACTTAGGGATTTTCAATTTGAGATACAAGGTATATACATGAGGGTTTCCTTGTTTGGATTATTTCGCTCGACACACCTATGCTCGTGTTGAAATTTCCTAAGTACTAAGACCTCCCTTTGCTTCAGGACAATTGTTTATACATATATATTTTGTGATAACTGTATTTTCTTATACAACGAGCCCTCTCCCTTGGGGTTGGTTGTGATGTTGCTCGCTAGCGCTTTGACGCTCGTTGTCCCTCCCCCTTTTAGGTCACGAGCCAGGAGCCAGGAGAGTCGCAGGTTGATGGCGACGCACTTAAGTGTTCGACTATCTATTCTAGCTATGCTTTATTTTGGAGCTCCACTGTAAACTATGTTTAGACATTTGAGGACTTTATTCTAGATGTGTAAAGGCTGTGTGCCTTATTTCCTTTACTCAGACTTGTTGTATTTGAGATTTGTTAAGAACTCCAGTTTATTCATTTCAAACATTGACTTTGTATTCTTGTATGTTGGATGATGAAATATTATTTTGATCTCTATCATTTCATCAGTTATCTCTTGTAGTATCTTTTACTTGCTTTTGTACCTACACCTATTATTGACTCTACTAGAGTGATAGAATTATGATGGTGAAACATGTTATTGCACGGTGTGGTGTATGGCAGGTTTGACATTCTTGGTTTCACCTTGGACTGTAACCTTGTGTGAACCCAGGGGCGTCACAGCAGAGCCGGAGGACAGCTTGCTACTTGGACCAGATTTGGTTAGACAAACATCGGAGAAGATAGTGTTAATTCAGGAGTGTATTCTTAACACACAAAGTCAGCAAAAGAGTTAGGCGGATCAGAGGTGACCACCATTGAGATCTCAGTTTGTATTCTTGCCAGAGAGGACAAGAAGCTTAGAAATAAAGTGATCACTTTAGTTAAAGCACAATGGAACCAGAAAGGAGTTGAGGAGGCTTCTTGAGAGCGTGACGAGGATATGCGCTGCGTCTACCCACACCTGTTTGAGCAGGTATAATGTTAGTTATGATTTGTTTGTGTTCATGTTACCTGTATAGCCACATTTACATTTAACGCTGGAATTGGGATATTAACACTTAGCTCCTGATCATTCAGAACAAATGATATATACATGAGGGTTCCTTATTTGGATTTTTCGCCCGACGTACTAGTTCCGTTTAATTAGGGGTTGGTTAAGTGGGAATATTTGCATTCTAGATTGTTAAATGTAAATATTGTTTGTGATTCTTACCTAGAGATAAACGGTATGAGATGTGTATGTGAGGGTTTCCTCGTCTGGGTTATCCTCTCAATGTGCTTTTCTCGTAGTATTAACCTCTAAGGTATGATTGCGGAATTTCGAGGATAAAATTCTTTTGGGGGGGGGGGGGGGGGGGGGGG
>NC_033800.1:106600398-106653388 GCF_001876935.1 Asparagus officinalis
GTTGTGGGGGGGGGGGGGGGGGGTGAATGTAAAATCCTGTAAATTTAAAAATATTGTGATAAATAGTGATAAATGGTTTTTATTATGATAATTATTATTTATTGATGAATGAGTATGTTAGTAATCGATTTGAGATCAAATAAGTGCGTATGTGAGAGTAAATGAGTGTAAGTGATGCACACATGCAGAAAAACCTGAAGGCTAGAAAAGCCTCAGATCGATCGACTGATCAGTCGACCGATGGGAGCTTTTCAGTCGACTGATGGCAAGCATCAGTTGATCGATGGGTTGATTTCCTGAATTGAGTTGGTTTCAGGTTTATTTGTTTTGGTTCGGGTTTATAGGTATAAATGCATGTATATACACCTGAAATTTCTCTTTTTCATCATGATCTTTGAACCCTAGCAGTAGCCACCTTCCCTCTCAAAATCCTAACCCTAATTTGTGAGTTTGGGAGAGGTTCGTGAAGAAAACACTGAAAGGAGGGTGAGATTTGCGACATTTGGTGACGAGGGATCGAGTCTTGCTCTTCTGTGAGACTTGCACGTGGTAAAAGGCAAGATCATCTTCCTCCAAACCTCTTCTTAGTTAAAAACTAAGTCTTTATGTAATAATTTTGGTTAATCTAATGTTTTAAAGCTTAGTTTATGATGTTGTATCTTAAACCGATGCTAAGAATAGTTGAGTTGAATCCCTAATTGATGCATACAGATGATATGATCATTAGGGTTGTTTTTAATTTGTTAATTATGTTTTAGTTTGTTTTAAATACCCTAGTTAATCAAATTAAAAAAGAGTTTTATTAATTAGAATGCTTAAACCCTTAGACCTATAAATCTAAATGATGTAATTCTATTTCAACAAATCTTTTGCTAAGTATTTCTAAATATTAATTCCAATTAGTACAGGGTAAATGGACTAGGTAGACTATGCACTTTAGGTAGAGCCTCCATCATATGTAGTAGCCCTTCCCCTGGGGGCAGATGGAGATGATCTTGCTAGTGATTTGACGCTATTGTTTTACCTTCTTTTCATGCAGCGGGTCAGAATTTCAGAGAGCCGTAGGTTGACAAACTTTCGGCATAGTCATTGTCATATTTATTAGTAATCATTAGTGCTCCACATTAGATATTATTTATTTTTAGACATTTACAGTTGTACTCCATTTTGTAAAGGCTGAGTGCATTAGTACTTTATTCGATTGACTCTTACATTAGAGATTTTATCACTTTTGTTTCAGTTTATTAGTTATACTTTATTTTATTCAGTTGGGACATGATTATGATTATTTGGATATCTTTTTCCTTATTTCATGTTCATTGTATTGTCATTTTTATCTTATCTTCTTTGTAACTACATTGGTCTATTGATTGAATCCACTAGAGAGATATTACTGTGATGGTAAAATATGTTATTGCACTGTGTGGGTGTATGACAAGTTTGACATCATTGGGTTCACCTTGGACTGTAGCCTTGTGTGAAACCAGGGGTGTCACAATATAGTCCAACTCAAACGTCAAAAATACGTCTTTTGAAATTCAGGGTGTAAAATGCAACATGTCTCCTTGTTAAAACTAAAATTCTAAGTGATATTTTGTTCCAAACCTTTGAATCAATAATCACTCATACTAATATTTCATAAATCAAATACTAACCCTTTAGGAAGAAAATTCAAGTTCTTAAAATTCATCAAATTTCAAACTCGGGGTTTGAAATGTAAAAGCCTTAACTGACAGGACTCTTTACTCAAATTCATTAAAAATTCTTTAAATCATGTCCGAATTAATTTCAGAATTATTCACACTTTAAAATTATTTTGGGTCTATTATGTTAGCTTGAAGTCTTTTAGAACTTTGAGCTTCGTTAAATTTCATAGTCTCCTTTGGGCTTATTTGTAATACACAAGCAAATTGAGCTAACTTGTAATGATAGAAATATTCTAGATCACATTATTACTTGTGATCATTTAATAATCCTTTAGGATTTATTTGTAAACTCATTCTCCTTTGGGAGTTATTTTAAATATTTGTAGATCTCGATTTTTCCATGTAATGTTTTGTATTTTAGGGACTAACTTGCAAATTTTTAGTTTTTAGGGGTTTTATTTTCAATTTCAACAAGCTTTCAGCATTACGGGACTAATTTGTAATTTTAGCATCTTTTAGATTGTTTTGTAATTTTAGCATTTATTTTGAATTGTTTTGTAATTTCAATGATTTGTAACTTTCAAAAACTTTGTAATTTTTTGTCATTTTGCGACTGATTTAATTTTAGGAATTTGGGTTTTAATATATTTTGTAGCAATTTGTTTTTCTTAGTTGTTCATAATTTTCAATTTTTCAGGGGTTAATATGTAATGTTTATGATTTTTTTGGGAATTACTCCACAATTCTCTAGTTTGCTCCATTAATTGTTGTGGAGCACAAAGGGGTTACTTGTAAAAACTGAAATATGAAAGGGTAGTTATGAGAAATAATGTATTTACTGATTTGAGAAGAACTCTATATATCTAATTCTATAGCTAATCTTTTCAAGTATAGTGTTCTTCTCTTTCTTTACTAGTAATCTTCCTCCAAAATGAACAATTTTACGTTGTCGAATGCCTGTATATATGGTAAAAAATCCTCTATTGGCGATGGAATATTGATGACAAAAAAGTCAATGCGTCGTCAATGTACACATTGGTGATGAGTTAACTTCCATCGCCAAAAGCTTGTCTCCAATGTGAAAGGGTATTGGTGGTGGAAAGTCAACCTCCATTGGCAGCAAGTTGACTTCCATCGCCAAAAGCTCGTCGAAAATGAACACATTGGCATGTACGTTAGCGATGGGATGGCCCATCATCAATGAGGGGTATCTCCAAAGCTCATTGGTGATGGCTTCTCCGTTGCCCTACAAAAAAACCCATATCATACCTATCTCTCTCTCTGATCTGAGCACCCAATGTCAACCCCCGCCACACACTAAGATTGCGCGTGAGCCGCCACCACTAGTTGCACTGCGTGCCGCTGTCCTCCACCACTTGTTCCTGTTGCCACTGTAGCTACTACCCACCCACACCACCCAAGGCCTCTCTCTCTCTCTCTCTCTCTCTTCTCTCTCTCATATCCGAGCCATCACCACCCCCAATCCTCTCTAACTCTCTCCTAGTCCATCCGCAGCCACCGTACCCCCACCACTAAGCTCCCAATTCCTAGGTCAGTTCATTTCTATCTCCTCATGTTTTTTATTATTTTTGTTATTTTATTTCAATCCGATTTTGGGGGAAATAATTCAAATTTGGTGTTATATCCAAGTTTTAGTTATTTTTTTATTTTTTGAATATTTTCATAATTTTTAGATTAATTTTAATGATGTTATAATTTGAATATTGTGCATTGATTATTTTCCTAAAGTTAACTTACCTAATTTTAACTCTAACGACAACCCACTAAATCTAAAAGGAAATGATAATTGTATAGACAATATCAAAGTGCGCATATGCCTCTTATCCTAATTATCCTAAGAAATTTAGCCACACATATTATTTTTATTTCCTAATTTAATTATAAAAGAGAGCATGAATAAAATTAATTATCTAAGCATGAAAATAAAACTACCCTAAAACTAATTAAGAAATAAAATAAACTAACTAATAAACATGAAAATTAAGCAAAGCAAGATGAGACATGAAACAAATCTAAACAAATTCCCTAAATACGCAATCCTAACTAAGCAAGAAAAATTTATAGATTAAAAATTCACATTTAGAGGGGTTGGCCCCTCTTTTAGACCTTAATTTCTTGAAGTCTTCATGAGAAAAAATGAAAAAGAGGAATTTTTTATTTTTATTGTAAGGCCTACAAAAGAGTAGCTCTCATATCCTCTAAAAGAGAATTTATAAAAAAATTCACATCTCTCACCCTCACTCTACACCCCCATCCCCCCACCCATTGATAGATTACAAGAATCTTTCACAACTCTTAGACTTGACTCGGCCTCCAAGTGACCCATATAACCATAGGATTGGACTTAGTCTCCTCACAACCATATGATCTCTCATAAAAATATGCACCCTTAATTCCTTTCTTGCCCTCCAACACTTGAGAAATGGATTTTGTGGGCTTCATCTTTCTTATATTTAATTTCTTTAAGATGCTTGATTTTCTCTTAAATGCTCTTGGGCTTCATAGGATTTGACTTGATCTTCATGTAATTGAATATATGATTATTAAATTCAGATTTTTGTAAAATTTTGCTATTTTGTAACCTGCTAATCTGGATTATTATGAAATTCAGATAGGCAATTTTCATATATTATATGTTAGATCCTACTTTCCAGATTGAAAGATAATACTTTTTTTTGCTGTTAACTATCCTGAATATGAATTTAACTTGATTTCTTTCAAGTTTTGATTTGATGCTAAATTGCTGGCCAAGTAGTTGATAACTACTAACTAAGAAATTGATAATTGCTGAGATTTTTAATTTCTAGATTTGGACGTGAGTTTTGGACTTGGCTTTTTGGCCTTCAATTGAGCTTCAACTAGGGTCTTTTGGGCTTAAGATATTCTTCATTTGAGCTTCTCTTTATTTTCTTAAAAATTCAAATAAAAACACTTTAGTAATAATAAAATTTATTAAAAATATAGGAAATAAAGGTATAATAATGTAATAAATTATGATAATCGAATACCCCCACACGTAAACTTCATTAGTCGCTTAGTAAAGAAAGAAAATGAAAAAAGAAAGAAGGAAATATTCTTCCTCACTTTCACAGAAAATCACAGTTGTATTTAGCATATACAACAAACCTTTAGACCCCTAAATTACCCTAGAGGACGTGTTGTAGTCTCATGAGGGTTTGTAGTGAATCGACCCACAAAATTCGTTCAGCTTACCATCTTCAAGAAGTGAATATAGAATTTATTTACTTGATATCTTTAAACAATCTATTTAAAGCTAGTTTTTTTATCGATGGTAAATAATACAAAGTTACAAGTGCACAATGAAGTTACAATATAAAAGTCGAGTCCATGAGGACGTTGTGCTTGGAAATTCTAAAATTGGTCCTAAAAGAGTGTGAACAAAAAGGAATGTAAATAAAAGTGTAGAGATATAGGGAGGGATTTGTCACAATAATAAAAAGCTAAAATAATAGGAAAAATGAGAAAAGGAGGAAATAAATAAAAACAAAAGAAAAAGGAAACTAAAAAGAAGTAAAAAAAATAAATGGAAATAATAAGGGAGAAAGAAGTAGGAAGAAGAGAAAATCAACAAAAGAAAATCAAGAAGAGGGAAATCAAGAAAGGAGAGAAAAATCAAATCAATAAAGATTGAGAAAATAAACTAGAGAAGTTAAGAATCTAGAATTGAATCCACTAGTTAATTTTAATTAGAATTTATGAACTACTCTCTTTTTGACATATTTTACTTTAGATTTACTTAGCATAGATTATCAAAGCACTTAAAAAAGTATAACCTATCAAATTAGCATCTAAGCAAAATTTCTATTTATGAAAAGAATAAGCAACTAGACAATAATACTAGAGATGAAAATAAACATAACATATCAAAACACTCAATATAAATATAGATTATCAAACTCTTTTTCTATCAAAAAATTCTCTAGTTGATTATCCTAAGGTTGATCATTTTAAGCATTAAGAGAGCAATCTATAAACCATAAAAGAAAGTAACTAGTTTCATATAATTCTAGATTTCCTAAAGAGTTTAGTTACACATATTATGTACAAAATAAAATTTAGATTATAAAGCATAAAAGTAAAGCAATAAAAATAAGTAAAAGAAAAACTAAACTACAAAACAATAAGAAGAGCAGGAAAATATAAATCTACTCTACACAGCATGAAGAAAAATTACACTACAAGCATAAAATAAATCAAATTCATCAAACGAGAAATAAAAATTCTAAAATATGTAATTTTAGAGCAAGATAATAAAAAAAGGAAAATAAAAACTTATATTACAAGGGGTTAGCCATTTATGAGCAAATCTTCATCTTCATCATCAAAAGAGAAGAATAAAAAACTCAAAATGATTGATTGAATTCCGTTATGAACTAATCGATTAACCCATCGATTAGCCAATCGATTAGCTAAGATTAGTTAATCGATTAGTGCATTGATTAATTTGTAATGGATTTTGATTCTCTTTGAATTGACTTGATGACTTAATCTTCATGGGCTTTTGGACTTCTTGGCTCAATCTTGTACTTAGTAAAAGGTTGAAACTAAGGTAAATTGGTTCTTTTGGCTCTTATTGATTAATATTTCATTAACTGCAAACTAGGATAAACACATTATTAGTTTATATATTTATTTAAATAAAATAGATAATAAGGGTATAAAAGTATAATAAAATATGATGATCAAATACTCCCATAGCTAAATTTTTGCTAGTCTTCTAGTAAAGAATAAAAAATAAAAAGGAAAGAAAGAAAATTTGTAACCCACTTTTAAAAGAATCATGGTTGTATTTAGCACATACAACAAGCCTTTAAACCCTTGGGTTACCCTAGAGAACGAGTTATAGTCTCGTGAGGATTTGCAGTGAATATACTCATAAAATTTAGTCAACTTCATGATTTAGAGAAGTCAATATATAATTAATTCAATTGATATCTTTAAAAAATCTAATTATAGTTTACTTATACTTAAGAGAATATATTTATGTATCTCCCAAGTGAATTTCTTAGAAAATATTTTTATTATAGTTATATAAAACTAAGTCTAACTTAGAAATTCATTTAATAGTTTAAAAAAGAACATGTTGTTTTAAACAATTTTTTAGCCTCTTAGTTAATTTATTTTTCAAGAACATCTATATAAATATAACTGTACATATATATAAAATTTCTCTTCTTATATATATATATATATATATANAGTGACAATGTAACGAGTTTTAGGCTAATGGATCCCAAACCAATTGGTCTTAGGTCATTAAGTATAAAAATACTTCTTAGACTTAATCACTTAGCCAACTTAGGCTTGTAAGATAGAATCACCTTGGAGTTCAAGAATAATTTTATTGGTGCCCATTTTTACCCTCTTCTTTTTCAATTTTTTAATGTGTGTGTTCACGCGCTTGTGTGTAACTTGAAAAATATTTAGATCAAGAGTACTTTTAAAAAAAAATTGTTTCTCTTTTTCATCATATGTTCACGTGAATAAATAGCCACCATCTCCCCTCAAAACCCTAGATCATATTTTGTGAGTTTTAAAGAGCTTTGTGAAGCAAATACCGAGAAGAAGGCGAGATCGTCGGCGTTTGGTGAGGGAGAACCTGTTTTCTTGCACTCTTGGGGATTCCAACACGTTTTGAGGCGAGTTTCATCCCCTCCAATCTCATTCCCACTTTTATTTGGTTTTAAATAGGTTTTATCAAATTTTCTAAAATCTAGTTTAAGAGTAAAAAATCACATCTTGACCTATATGATATAAAAGTTTTGATCTTTTTGTTATAAAAGTGATAGAACGTAATCCCAATTTTGGATTTAAGTTTCGCGGCTAATCTAACGTACAATTTGTTAAAAAGATTCATTTTTCATGATGATTTACATATATAATCATGTTGGGTTAGCAAATTTCATCAAATATTTAAACCTGTGTTTCCATGAAGAAATTTAAACCTTAATTACCTTAATTCAAGCCTTATTGATACGAGTTACCATGCGAGAACCTTTGAATATGGAATTATCAAAGGTGGGTTAAGAAGAGAATGACAGAAACACAAGAATAATTCAATATGTAGCGAAGGAAAATACCCTCTCTAGATTGTGAGTATGAAAAGATTACAATCTCTCTCTCACAATCTCACTAGAATCGAGAACAAACTTTCAATTCTCTCTAAACCTTAATCTCTCTTGATTAGAATCTTCCTTTGATTACATCTGATTGATTAGAAACCCTAAACAACCCCTTTTATAGGTGTAACAACATGAGTGGAAAAGTGGTAAATAACCAAGACTAAACCCCATAGGCAAACGTGTAAACAGAAATCCAAACAAACTAGAAAACCCCCGATGATTCGACTCATGTGCATATATGAGTCGACTCATGACACATGGGTCGACTCATGAAATGATGAGTCGACTGATCAGAGCTGTTTTACTAATTGGGCTTGATTTCTTGAGTCGACTCACTTGACAGGTTGAGTCAACTGATGAATTTATGAGTCGACTCATAACATGTCGAGTCGACTCATGAAGCTGAAAACTGGTTCTTCAATTTTTTGATTCGCCATCTCGTTTCATGCTTCAACCTGCATTCCCCTATGTTGTTTTACACCTCTATTCTCATACTATCATGAGAATCATCTATCCTCAAGCTCCCATGAGGATCGCTAAGTTCCAAAGAGAAGATACACCCGTATCATGGGTCCCCCCCTTTAAGAACTTGAAGTCTCATTCAAGTTAGAACTTCAGCTAAGGAAACTCGCGATCTCCTCCATCCTTTCTGTACTACCTGGCTTTTCTAGGAACCTGATATCGACGTACAACTGGAAATGACTCCTTTGTTCCTCACCTCATCGTAGTCGTCTTCCGTTTCAACATGCAATTTACAGCGAGACAAACTTCTTGCTTGTATTCACTAGCCTCTTCGTTCGCGTCACCGTTGCCAAGTTTGCCTCCCTCGGAAGAGACGTCGAACAAAATATGAACTTTTTACCATCCTTGATGAATGTGTACTTCTGAGCCCGCCTTTTGTAGATCGTGTATCTATCCCACAAGTACGGATTCTCCAGTAGAACCTGACAAACATCCAATGGAACGACGACGCACGTGACTTCGTCAATATACGACTCGTGGAACGCAAATCTAAAAGTGCATTGATCAACTACACTCGGTCCCGTCTCCTTCCGAATCCACCCTAATGGATAGGGTTTCGGATGTTTGACTATATTCAATCCTAACTTCTGAACCAAGGCCTCAGATAGGAAATTCTTCTCACTTCCTGGATCAACTATGGCATCAACCAAACTAGTCTTCCTTGCAACTTTAGAACATAGAGCTGCTCTCTATAATCTTCGTCTTCTTTCGTGGTCTGTTTCCTCACTATAAGATTGAGACTGCTATTGGGCTCTATCATCTCGGGAACTTCCTTTGAACCCTATTCTATCACGTATGCCTTTTTCTCCTCTTTCTTCTTTAACCCCTTGGCTTGAGATGAGGATACTTCTCCTAGCATCGATCAGTGATATGTTATGTCTTCTCGCACTGACTACAAATCAGTTCTGCTTTTCCTGGATCACCCTTCTTCTCCTCCTTATGTTTGGAACCACTAGACTCACCTCCCATCTGTTTTGCATCTCTTTTTACCTCATTGCTCTTCTTTTGCTTGCCCTCGATGGTAATAGCTTTCACGCTTGCCTCTGCAATAGACTCAACCGTGAATAGCTTCATCTCCTTCCGGATGTATTCGTTCAGACCCGCTATGTACTTCATAAAGATGGAGTATTCATCCGTCGTGACATTTAGAACCATCGCCTACTGCTAGAACTCCATCGTGTACTCTTGAATGGCCTGATTGAATCTTTGGCACAAGTCGTACCACTTGTACCAACGCTCCTCAAGGAACCCCAACTGGATAGAACTGCTTTCTCAGTAGCTCCTTAAACTTATTCCACGATACCGACTTCTTCTCCTACTTGCGGTAGGATTTCCACCACGTCAACATGTGCCCTGAAAGCTTCAAAGTCGCGAACATGATCTTCTCTTTTGACGAATAGCCATAAAGAGTAAAATACGTCTCCATCCGCTCGATTCAATCATTAAGCCTCTCGACGTCAACACTCCCATTATAAACAGGAATCTCTACCTTGAAGTCTATCTTTAAATTCTAGTAGTAAATCTTACCCCCTTGATATGGAGCAGTCTTAACAATCTCAGCCTCCTCATCAGAACCAGTTTTCTCGCCCTCTCCATCGGACTCTTCGAGCTTCTTCTTACCCTTCAAAGAAGATTCCTCATTTTTGTCCTTTCCATTAATGAGACCTATGAGCTGATTGAGTGTACAACCGATCATCTTGATCTGCTTCTCTATTGCATCAAGTCTTGCTGAATTATCCCCTTCAGTCATCTTTTCCTTCCTTAATTTTTGGACTCCTTCCAATGAAATAAAGATCTCGCCTAGCTTCTTGTATTGCGATCGAGTAAGGATCATACACAGGTTACCCCCTTCACATGATCTAATCACTCTGATACCAACTTGATATGAGTCACCATGCAAGCACCTTTGATCGCGGAATTATCAAAGGTGAGTTGAGAAGAGGATGACAGAAATACAAGAATAATTTAGTATGTGGCGAAGAAAAATACCCTCTCTAGATTATGACTATGAAAAGATTATAATCTCTCTCTCACAACCTCACTAGAATCGAGAACAAACTCTCAATTCTCTCTAAACCCTAATCTCTCTTGATTAGAATCTCCCTTTGATTACATCTGATTGATTAGAAACCCTAAACAACCCCTTTTATAGGTGTAACAACATGAGTGGCAAAGTGGTAAATAACCAAGCCTAAACCCAACAAGAAAATGTGTAAAGAGAAACCCAAACAAACCAGGAAACCTTCGATGAGTCGACTCATGTGCATATATAAGTCGACTCATGACACATGAGTCGACATATGAAATGATGAGTCGACTAGTCAGAGCTGTTTTGCTAACTGGGCTTGATTTCTTGAGTCGACTCACTTGACAGGTTGAGTCAACTGATGAATTTATGAGTTGACTCATAACATGTCGAGTCGACTCATGAAGCTGAAAACTGGTTCTTCAATTCTTCGATTCGCCATCTCGTTTAATGCTTTAACTTGCATTCCCCTATGTTGTTTTACACCTCTATTCTCATGCTATCATGAGAATCATCTATCCTCAAGCTCCCATGAGGATCGCTAAGTTCCAAAGAGAAGATACACACGTATCACTTATATATATGAGTTCCTTGATGGGTTTCGATTTTTGAATGAATTTTTTAGACTGAAATAAAAAATTACAAAATCTAACTTTTGGTTCTGGTCGATCGACCGATGCTGATAATCAGTCAACAGATTGAAGTGGTCGGTCGATTGACTTAGAGGATTAGTCGATTGACGGGGATGTTTTGGGTGTGCACGTTTGTGCACGTTGTCAGTCGACCGAAGGGTATTGTCGATCGACTGAACAGTGTAGTTTTGTGAAACTTAACCTCTTTCTTTGACACGTGAGTTGGTCATGAACATGGATTTTGGGTCCGCACATTGAGATAAGTGCTTGACCACTAGAGTATACGTATTAAGTTGCGTTCACACAAGCTGTTGAGGTGCGTAACATATATTTTGTTTTGGGCATGTTAGAGATTGACATATACACTACATTTCATGATAGTTAGATGCTTGAGTGCGTTAGTTGGTATATCGCGATAAGACCACGGTAGACTACACTTAGGGTGGCTAGTTAGTATGCTACAATAAGACCACAGCAGACTACACTCTGTTGTGCATCATTGTTTCCAGAATAGGGTGATACGCTTATTTTCGTAGGGCGATTAAGTAAGGTTGTTGATGCTACAGGATATTGTGAGTGCCTTACAAGAGTATCGTTGATTCAGATAAAGAATTACACAGATTGCAATCATGCTTTCATGTTAGTGACCCGAGAGTAGGGTATATTGCTGAGGTTGTCCTACACGGTATATTTCATGTGAGCTTCATTTTGCCGAATGTTGTAGGCGTATAAAATTGCTTATAGGTCCCTTAGCACAGCTCGGCACAAACCGACGAACCAACGAGGCGACGAGGTTAACGAATCGCACGCAAGCAACGGAATACATCCATTCGCGTGTGGAATCAAGCCAAGGGTTCGAAGAGTCAACGAATCATCCAACCAAGGGCAGACTCGGACGAATCACGATCGAATCAAGATCAGTTTCGGACTCGAACGCAGAATCGGATTTACTGCCAAATCAGGTCAACTGAATCACGGACAGAACCGAAAAACGGATACAACACAAAACGACGAAACCCAACGTCTAAGGGGGGTTTGGCCAAGGCCGAGCCACCCATGGGTGACTCGGCCAAAGCCGAGCCACCCATAGGTGGCTCGGTGGCCGAGTTGAAGACTTGAGGACTTGAATATTCAGATCTGGTTCTCGGCGAGCGTCCACGTCATAAAAGGCAGGAGTTCGAGAGAGGTAGAGATCAGATCTGAGATCTACACGAGATCATACTCCGGATCAAAGCTTGGCCTTTGATCCCGAGATTTGGGCGATTATTTCCTTGGTGAATTAATCCCCCCCGGCTATTATTTCCTTCGCGAAATAATACCTGTCAAATCATGTAGATCCGACCGGATCTAAATCGCGCGGTGGTCCACGGATTAACCCCGGCATCGGCAAAGAACCCACACAAGCGAGCGACCGCAAAACAGGAGCTCGCGATTTGTTCTAAAGGAGAAAGTTGTAATCTTTTTTTTATTTTCTTTGATTTCGTTGTAACCGGATCTAAAAAAGACCGGATCTTTTGTAACCAAAAAGCAATTACTTGAGATGACAATGAGTTCAATGAAGAAAACAATTTTCGCCACGAACAATCTGGCGACCACAGTGGGAGCCACAGATCTCGCTGCCGAGATCGTCACGTCGCAGCCGCGGATCTCAATCCCGGTCGAGGAGGAGGTCGAGTATGAATTCGACCAGGCCAAGTTCGAGGAGTACCTTTCATCCTCGTCCGTCTCCTCCAGGAGAAAAGTTCGTTGGTTTGAAGAAGTTCAGAACGCCAACGAAGCTCTCACCCCAGCTGACGCCAAAGTTGCGTCAGGTGAAGTTCCACCGACCTCCAACGAGGTCAAACCTGTTCTTGTCAACGCTTCTACTATTGAGGGTGTTGTGACTCTCTCGAAGAGAGCCCGCCAGAGGCGACGTCAATGCCTTGCGCGGCAATTCGCTAAGGCGATGGAGTCCACGGACGGGGTCCACTACAGCGCGGATCTGAAAAATAGGAGAGGCAAACAGCCTCAACAACTGAAGAATGGCGGTTCCTCCAAGCCGCCAACGAACGAATGGATCCGGGTCAAACGGAACCATTCGACACTTGAAGAGCGGATTCACAAACGCCGTACACTGCTTGCACAAGCAAAAATCCTTGTGCAGAAGGCCGAAGAATTGAAGAAAGAAAGAGTGGCCAAAAAGCCGCCATCAACCCGCCAAGTGTGGAGGCCGAAGCAGCCTCCAACCAAAGTTCAACCTCCGGTGAATCAACCAAAGTCGCCGGTAATCCCAATAGCTTCTCCGGGAGATCATGCAGAATCGTCCCAAAGGAAGAAGCCAGTCTTGGAGCGCCTCGGTCCGATTCCCGACGAGAGAGGCAAAGCTCCTGTCCAAGATCGTTTGGGCACGATGAAGAAGCCCCGGACGACGCAACATGCTGGGAGTCGTCGTCACCTCCAACATAACAAAGAAACCAGGGCAGCTACGCGCACCAACTTGCGCATTGATGTCCAGGAGCCCACCGAGAACTCACGTCCAAAAAGGCATGTTTCGAGGCGCGTGACTTTCGAAAGCCCTAAGAAAGCAATTCCCCCTCAGAAGGAAATATTATCGTCCGATGACGATAGTCTTATACCTGAGAAGTCGTGCCAACACACGATAGGTTACTCCGATCGTCAAGCAGACGAGTTGTACTATCGTGCTGGGAGTACGAACAAAACCAGGAAAAGGAGTCCCAGAGAACAGGAAACTCAGTGTCCCTGTTCCAAACTCATTCGGGCAGTATTGTCTGAATGCAGCTGCATCAAGGCGGTCCCCGAACGAGTTTCGGTTTTCGAAAGGCTTAGTACCAAAACACCAAAAACAAGGCCTAGGCATTTCCGACGAAGAAGAACGGTGGTTGAAGAGGGAGAATTTCCGAGGGTCACTACCAACATGACCAGCAGAGGGACATCGGCGCGGGACAACCTCGAATCGATTCTGAAAGCATCCCAGCCTAGAACCCGTCTGTAGTCCGGAACCATCAAGCGAGCAACCTATGGTAGGGTTCGGACAAGACTCCCTTCAGAAGATGAAGAATCTGATGCCGGCTCCGCGGTTGCATCTGATAATACGGTATCCAGCGAGGGACAACCCCGCGAGGCATTAATGATAAGTGCGGAGCAAGTGGCTAATATGCTTGAAGACGCCTTAGCTAAGCAACAGGAAACCTTCAGGTTCGAAATGCAGATGGCCATGCAAAACATGAGAGAAATGCATGACCAACAAATCCAGGCATTGACGAACCAGCAAGGCGAGCCAAGTCGTCGTAACCCGGTTAATCTGGAAGAGGACGATACAAATGCGAATGAAACGCATAATGCCAATAATCCTCCCGTCAATGCAGGGGGTGGTAACGAGAATGTCAACGCAGACTCAGGTGAAAACTTGAAAATTAAAAATCTCGAGAGCAAAATCAATACATTGATTTCCGCTCAAGAGACGAACAAAACAGGCATTCCTTGCCCATACCCAAGAGAATGGGAATCGATCCCATATCCGGCGAAGTTTAATCTAATTAACTTCACGCCGTTTAATGGGATGGGTTCACCCACCCAGCATTTGATTTACTTCAAATCGCACTTGGGGGTGATCTCTGGTAATGAGCCTCTGATGGTGCGGTCATTCGTCGGCACTCTTCGCGGAGCCGCCTTCGATTGGTATCGCCGCCTCAAGCCAGGAAGCATAAACAGCTGGGACGACATGGAGACGAAGTTCCTTACAAATTTCTTCGACGACGACACCGAGATCTCTATCGGATCGCTGCTCGATGAGAAGCAAAAAGACGGGGAGTTAGTCGACACCTTCGTCAAAAGATTCCGGAACAAGGCGATGAATTGCCGGGACCCGATCACCGAGGAATTTTGCTTGACGAGAAACAAAAAGACGGGGAATTGGTTGATACCTTCGTCAAAAGGTTCCGGAACAAGGCGATGAACTGCCGGGACCCTATCACTGAAGAGTTTATTCTCCAGACTTGCCACAATAACCTTGCGCTGGACGTGTTGGAAGCAATGGGGACAGCACCGTCCAAGACATGGAAGGATCTGAAGGTCCGAGGAGAGCAAGCCGAGCGATTCCTCAGAAGAAAGAAGGCGGAGAGAGGCCAACAGGCGAATAATGCTCCGCAACAGAATTTCGTCCCACGAGGGAAAGGTAAGGCACATGCTAATGCAGTTGATGCTAATCAAACCTTTCAATTGCAACCTCAGCAATAGCAGCAGCAACAAGCACCACAACAGCCTCGGGGGCAATGGCAACAATGGCCTCAGAAGCAGAAGTCTTCAGAGCCAAGATTTCCCAAAGTGTACTCCTTCAAAGATGACGAAGTTCCCGGCATCTTTAAGTACCTGTTGGAGAACAAAAAAATTCAGCTGCCGGCAATTGTGGATCAAGAAGGGGCTAACAAAGTGACGGATCCGAAGTATTGCGCATACCATAGAGCGGTCCATCACCCTACCAAGTCGTGCTACCACCTCAAGGACAAGATCCAGGCGCTAATTGATATAGGCGTCATAACCCCGAAGCCCCCCGAAGCCATCCAAAAATGTCGGAGCAAATGCGGTGTCAATCAGCTTTGGATCGATGCCCACAACATGGTTCGAACCGAAACGCGTCACCAAGGTGGGAATGAAGACGGTGAATGATGACCCACATGGACAGCGCCAAAAAGGGCTTGTGCCACATACAGCCCCAAACGGCGAAATCCTCTGGGTTTACCCCGACCTGATTGAAGATGAACAATGGGCCGGGTCGTCATCCAAGAAGAAGTCCAAAGGGAAAGGGAAGTCTTGCTGCGGAGTCTCTGCTATCCCAGGAGAAGATGACGAAAGAATCTTAGCTTTCCCGCTCTCTGAAGAAGAACAAGAAGTTTTTGCGACCCGAAACGGAAATGAGTATCACTACAATTATCCGCCGTCTAGTGAGCAGGGGATGGATAAACGGGGACCAGCCAAAACTCTCACGGAGATGGGGGTGATTACGAGTCCTACACCGGGCACAGAGGCTCGACAACAGCCAGTGAATAAATCGAAGGAGAAGAATCCCCAGGAGGTGCAGAATCCGAAGCAGTCTCGTTTCAGTCGCCCGATTGGAAAAGACAAACCGGAAAGCTCGAAAACTCGCAAGTCTTCGCATATAATTAGCTCAAACTAGCCAATATTCCAGCACGGATAACGCCTGTATGAGTTGCTGCGGTTGTGCAAGGAAACCAGGGAAGCCTTGCAAGAAGCTTTTGCCAATTCAGAGGTGTTTCTGACTCAAATCAAGCCGGTGTCTGAACAACCAGAACCGCTGAGTCAAACAGTGCAACATAGCGACTTAAGAACCTTCCCTGCATTACTTTCACCAAAGAGGATATGCAGACGAAGAATTCGAACCACGATCGACCGCTAATACTTCATCGGGTACATCAGCTCCAGCAAAGTCAACCGAATCCAAGTGGATCGGGTTCTGCTGTGAGTATATGGCTTCGCTTCATGCATTTCCTCGGCATTCCAGTTAGCCAGTTGGCATCCACGGGCACTGTTATCTATGGATTCAACACTAGCCGGGTCAAGAACCTTTGGGTAAAATCCGGGTAAAGGTTGTCAAATGGGAGATTTGAAGACAGAAGTCACATGTTACGTGATCGATGCCGAAACTTCATATAACTTACTATTGGGTCGGCCTTTCGATCCATAGTAATGTTATAATCCCCTCCACACTCCATCAGTGTTTAAAGTATGTCGACACTGATAATAAGGTTAGGACGCGTGGTCGCGGATAAACAACCATTTAAAGGGTTTGAGAATTATTTCACTGATTCTCTCCTTTATGGTAACGAATCCGATACTGAATCATCGGCCCATGGCACGGACAGCGGAGAAGAAGCTGATACCGAAGCCGGATTTGGTTACAATGGAGGTTATGTTTTAAACGACATTGTACCCTTTGTAATCAACCTTGACGATGAACAAACGTCACAGGGCAGTTGTAACTGGCAACTTGCCGATAATGAAATAAATAACGATTTAGAGTACTCCCTGTCTCTTGATGATGTGATAAAAGAATTGTACAATAATCCTGATCTAAATATGCTGCTTCGATCGTCCTATATAACAAAGGAATGCCTCCAGTATTCTTTCGGAACAACCATGATCGTCCCGAACAAAATAAGAGGCGCAAAAGAAGTGATTTACGGTAAAGGAAAAAGCTCCCCATTACCAGATCATTTCTTAAGCGAAAATGAGGATGATGACAAACCTGGTCGGCATCTATCTAAATATAGTCCAGAAGCGCGCAAGCTCATGGAAAAGCAAGGATATGATTTCACACTCGGAGAAGGTCTATACTTCGATCGAGGTCCTCGTGTTCCAGCCAAAGCGGCATATGTACCAAAGGGGAGACCCGATGATTATTATAAATACGGACGAGGGTTAGGGTATGAATCTTCTTCAGAAGACGAATGCTGCTGGTTAATTAATGACCAATCATCTAAGCAATACAAAAATGGAAATTCGCCAGATGCCTCTGAATGGGATTCCGATACCAGTCTGGGGGAAGCTTTCAAAGCTCTAATGGCGAACATGGCTACAGCTGATCCGTCCACAATGGAAGACGATGATCAAATGCCAACGTGGGAAGACCTGTGGGTTCATCACCTAAACATGCAGTATGGTGATAGATTCGAACAGAGAGAACCACCCCACTGAAGATAAAATAGTCCAAGTTAACATGGGTGACGAGGCCAACCCGAAGCCCATATTCATCAGTGACATCCTTCCCCCAAATGAGAAGGAGGAGTTAATTTCTCTCATAAGGGAGTATATTGACGTCTTTGCTTGGAACTATGAAGATATGTTAGGGCTCGATCCCAATGTGGCAATGCACCACCTCGATATAAAGCCGGATGCCAAACCTGTCAAGCAGCAACAAAGACGGTTTCGTCCGCAATTTATGGAAGCCATTGAGGCAGAGGTTAAAAAATTGATCGAATCAGGATTTATCCGAGAGGAGCAACATCCAGATTGGCTAGCTAATATCGTTCCAGTCATGAAGAAGAACGGTAAAATCAGGATTTGCATTGACTTCAGGGACCTGAATACGGCATGTCCAAAAGACGACTTTCCTCTCCCGATCACAGATGTCATTATCGACAATACATGCGGGTTCGAGAGAATGTCTTTCATGGATGGGTTTTCAGGATATAACCAAATCAAGATGCACCCGGATGACGAGAAGCATACAGCGTTCAGAACGCCCCTCGGCGTCTTTTGCTACACGGTGATGCCCTTCGGTCTAAAGAACGCAGGCGCCACATACCAACGAGCAATGACTAAGATTTTCCAAGAACATCTCAGGAAAACAGTCGAGTGCTACGTTGATGATTTGGTTGTAAAAAGCCGCAACAAAGAAGATCACATCAAGGACTTGAAGACGATGTTCGATCTCATGCGAAGCCATCAATTGAAGATGAACCCTACTAAATCCTTCCTTGGAATGTCTAGCGGAAAATTCCTTGGATTCGTCGTCACCACTAAAGGTATACATATCGATCCTGACAAAGTGAAGGCGATACATGAGCTGCAACCCCCTAGAAATCTAAGAGAGCTCAGAGGATTGCAAGGGCGGCTAGCTTACATCCGGCGGTTCATCTCAAACCTTTCTGGGAAGTGCCAACCATTCTCTAAGCTAAACAAGAAAGGTGTGTCATTCATTTGGGACGATGCCTGCCAAAAAGCATTCGAAGATATCAAAACATATCCTGCGAATCCTCCTGTTCTCGTTGCACCGAAATCGGGTAAACCGTTCTTGATTTACATCAAGGCGATGAACCACTCGATAAGTGCTTTACTAGCACAAGACGACGATAACGGTCACGAACAGGCAGTTTATTACCTAAGTCGGACCTTGATAGGCGCCGAATCTCGATATCCGATGATTGAGAAAGAATGCCTCGCATTGGTATTCGTGATGCAAAAGATGCGGCATTATCTGGGTGGCCAGACGATTTACGTCATTTCCAACGTCAATCCAGTACGGGTATTTATGACGCAACCGGCTTCTATGAACTGGCGGTTAGCGAAGTGGGCCCTTCTCTTGTCCCAATATGATCTGCACTTCAAACAGCAGAAGTCGATCAAAGGACAAGCGATTTGTGATCTTCTGGCGGCAAACCCGACCACAGATACGGCAGAAGTATACGATGACTTGCCGGATGAAACCCACGAGGTTAACACTACATCGTACCAACAAGTATGACAATTATACTTCGGCAGTTAATAGGGCAATAACCCCCGGATGTTCTAAAGTCTCCTCCGGAGTTGGAGTTGTCTTAGTTTCCCCGGGGATGCATGTGATGCCTCGGGCTTATTCATTGACTAATCTGTGCTCCAATAACGTAGCCGAGTACAACGCGCTTCTCATTGGACTCAGTTTCGCCAAAGAGCTGGGGGTCGAATATCTCGAAGCTTTTGGGGATTCTCAATTGATAGTCAACCAAGTCCGTGGAGAGTATGAAGTCAGGAACCAAGACCTGATCCCGTACCACCAGGAGGCCATCAAAATGGCAGAATCTTTTGAAGAATTCTTCATTGAATATATCCCCCGTCTCCAGAACGCTTATGCGGATGCACTGGCAGCACTAGCGGTTTCACTTGCACAGCCTCCCGAAACAGAGCTGTTAGTCACAGTAAGAACGCATCAGCTCTGCATACCCATATACGATATGGATATTGAAGAGGAAGACGATGGAAACATAAACGCCAAGGAGGTGAATTCAACTCAAATTGGGTCTGAGTCCCGAGATTGGCGTTTTCCTATCATAGACTACGTCCAGTATGGTATTTTACCAGAGGACATAAAAGAAAGAGAATCAATCCGCCGAAGAGTACCAAGATTCTTCTATAATACCGAGACCCATACATTATACCGTAGAGGGTATGATGGTTTGTTACTCTGATGTCTTTCGAACAAAGAAGCAGAAGAAGTTCTTAAGGAAGCACACGAAGGAGAATGTGGTGCGCATCAACCTGGTCCCAAACTGTATGATCGCATCAGGAGAATGGGATATTTTTGGCCAACAATGGTTCGTGACACAATCGAATACGCCCGAGCGTGTCATGCTTGTCAAATACATGCAAATTATATGCATCAACCGCCAGAGCAGTTGCACACGTCAACCACGTCATGGCCGTTCGAGACATGGGGAATGGACATTGTCGGTCCTATTTTTCCCCCTTCAGTCAAAGGTGATCGATTCATTCTTGCAATCACGGACTACTTTTCAAAGTGGGCTGAAGCGATTCCGCTTAGACAAGTAAAGACGAACAACGTCATTAATTTCATTAAACATCATGTCATATACCGATACGGCGTGCCAAGACGGATCATTCTTGACAACGGTCCACAGTTCATAAGCAATGCCTTCGTCAGGTTTTGTGACAAGTTCAAAATTGAAGATGTTTCGTCAACAACTTATTATCCTGCTGCGAATGGATTAGCTGAGGCGTTCAACAAGACGATCATTAAGATCCTGTCAAAGCTCGTGAAGACCAATAAACGAGACTGGGGTGATAAACTCGGTGAAGCACTCTGGGCTTATCGTACCACCATACGCACACCTACAGGGGCCACCCCGTATTCGTTGGTATACGGATGTGAAGCTGTGCTACCATTGGAGATTCAAATCCCATCCCTTCGGATCGCTCTCGCAACCGAGATGACGACAGAAGAACACCATCAAAAACATCTTGAAGAACTCGAGAGGTTGGATGAAAAGCGCTTGGAAGCTCAACAACACATCGAGTTTTATCAAGCCAGAATATCTAGGGTTTTTAACAAAAGAGTCCGACAGAGAAGCTTCAAAGAAGGAGATCTGGTCATTGCTGCACGCCGACCGATAATATTAACCTCCAAGAAGGATAACCCAGAATCTTTTTCACCTCCAAAATCTCTCACTGATCAATTTCAATTGACAGTGGGTCCACTAAAAATGTCCTTCTAGGCCCTCTTGACTCTTTCCATGAACAAGAGGTCCACTTTTATTTCGGAGTCTCCTTTCGATAAACGAAAGAACTCCCTTCTTCTTCTCTTTGGTTAAGCCCTCTCATGGCTATAATCGAAGTTGAAATTTCACTTCGATAAACGAATAACTCTTTTTTCAGTCTAGATAACCAATCCTATTGATACGGGTGTATCTTCTCTTCGGGAGCTTAGCGATCCTCATGGGAGCTTGAGGATAGATGATTCTCATGGTATCTTGAGAATAGAGTAGAGGAGTCGTGGAAGAGACCATTGGAAGCAACGAAGTCGAAGGATTTGTCAAAACTGCAGGAATTACAGTTGGGCTCTGGCCGGTCGACCGGCTTGGTCGCGGCGGTCGACCGCTTAGTGCACAGACCCAGACTATGTCTCGGGACTGAGAGCGGTCGACCAAAGGTGGCGCTGCGGTCGACCAGAAAACCCTGTAATCGATTTTCCAGATTTTGACGTTCTGACCGGTCGACCGCCTTGGGCACTGTGGTCGACCGCGTAGCGGTTCCGGGCCTGGATCTGTTTCCTGCTCTAGTTGGGATTTCTGTTTAGTATAAATAGAAACACGACTTTTCTAGGGTTAAGAACTCAGATTGTAATAAAAAAAGAGATCAGGGAGGTTGTTCTTTGATCTAGAGAGATTGTGAGAGAGAGATTTTATAAATCCAATTGATTCTCATAATCTAGAGAAGGTATTTTCCTTCGCCCTAATTATAACTCTTGTGTTCTTCAGTCGTTTTCTTCTTTACCCACTCTTGATAATTCCGCGATCAAGAGTTCTCGCACGGCGAGATTGTCAAGACTGCTGGACATCAAAGGGGTAAGAACAATTACCAAAATCTGAAGATTGACTTCAAGGTTGAGATTCCTGTTTATGATGGGAGTATCAACGTGGAGAAGCTTGATGATTGGATCGAACGTATGGAGATGTACTTCACTCTCTACGGATATTCGTCCAAGGAGAAGATAGTGTTCGCGACACTGAAGCTTTCTGGGCACGCGTTGACGTGGTGGAAATCCTATTGCAAACAGGAGAGGAAAGCGGCGTCGTGGAACAAGTTCAAGGAACTACTTCGTAAACAGTTCTATCCAGTAGGGTTCCTTGAGGAGCGTTGGTACAAGTGGTATGGCTTGCGCCAAAAGTTTAATCAGACCGTTCAGGAGTATACGACGGAGTTCCAGCAGCAGGCGATGGTTCTAAACATCGCAACGGACGAGTACTCCATCTTCATGAAGTACATGGCGGGTCTGAATGATTACATCCGGAAGGAGATGAAGCTGTTTTCAGTGGAGACAATCGCAGAGGCGAGCATGAAGGCCATTGCCATTGAGGGCCGACAGAAGAAGGGCAACGAGACAAAGGGGGATTCCAAACCAACGGGGAGCAAGACGGGTGGCTCTCGGTCTAAGGATGAGAAGAAGAAGGTTGACTCGGGGAAGGCAGGATTGACATGCAATCTCTGCAAGCAGACAGGGCATGTGGCTGATCGTTGCTGGGATAAGTATCCTCATCTGAAGCCAAAAGGATTGAAGAAGGAGGAGAAGAAGGCGTACGTGATAGCACAGGGTCCGAAGAAGGTTCCCGGGATGACCGAACCCAATAGCAGTCTCAACCTTATGGCGGGGAAGCAGGCCACCAAGGAAGATGACGACCCGAGGGAGCAGCTCTTTGTTCTGAAATTGCAGGTCAAGACCAGCTTAGTGGATGCTATTGTAGATCCAGGGAGTCAGAAAAATCTGATATCTGAGGCATTAGTACAGAAGCTGGGATTGAAGACGGTGAAGCATCCAAAGCCCTATCCATTAGGGTGGATTCAGAAGGAGGCGGGATTGAGTGTAGTGAACCAGTGTTAGTGGATGCTATTGTAGATCCAGGAAGTCAGAAAAATCTGATATCTGAGGCGTTAGTACAGAAGCTGGGATTGAAGACGGTGAAGAATCCGAAGCCCTATCCATTAGGGAGGATTCAGAAGGAGGCGGGATTGAGTGTGGTGAACCAGTGTTCATTCAGATTTGCACTCCATGAGTCGTATATTGACGATGTCACATGCGACGTGGTTCCGTTGGATGTTTGCCAAGTTATTTTGGGCAATCCTTATTTGTGGGATAGATACGCAGTATATGATCGACGAGCCCAAAAGTACACGTTCAACAAGGATGGCGAGCAATTCATTTTTCATTCAGCATCTCTTCCACAGGAGACGAGCTTGGTGACAGTGACTCAGGCTAAGAGGTTGGTGAACGCGGGCAGGAAGTTCGTTTTATTGTTCATTCGGCCGTATGAAGAGCAGCTGAGTAGGATGTGCTTGTCCACCTTGAGCAAGCGCCAGGAGGGAGATCTTGACAGGTTGAAGGTCAAGTATGCGGACTTGTTTTCGGAGATCACAGGACTACCACCACGTCGAGGTGTAGAGCATGAGATTATGTTGACCGGGGAGAGTTCCTTACCTAACATAGGCCTATACCGCACATCAGTGTTGGCCTTTTTGTTTTGATGATGTTTAACAAACAATTTACCACTAACTGTAGGCGTATAAAACTGCCGAGTTGTTCACCTTACGGGGCACCAGTGTTGTTGGTGACCAAAAAGGATGGAGGCTGGCGCATGTGCGTGGATTACCGGGCGCTTAACAAGATAACCATCAAGAATCGCTACCCATTACCGCGGATCGATGATAATTCAGCGAGACTTGATGCCATGGAGAGACAGATTGAGACGATCGGGACGACTCTTACCCAACTCGTGGGTCTAATCAACGGAGGTGACAAAAAGGAGGAATCTTCTTCGAAGGGCAAGAAGAAACTCGTCGAATCCGACGAGGAACACGAGGAATCTGATTCAGAGGGGGAGACTGAGATTGTTAAGACTGCTGGACATCAAGGGGGTAAGAATCATTACCAGAATCTGAAGATTGACTTCAAGGTTGAGATTCCTGTTTATGATGGGAGTATCAACGTGGAGAAGCTTGATGATTGGATCGAACGTATGGAGATGTACTTCACTCTCTACGGATATTCGTCCAAGGAGAAGATAGTGTTCGCGACATTGAAGCTTTCCGGGCACGCTTTGACGTGGTGGAAATCCTATTGCAAACAGGAGAGGAAAGCGGCGTCGTGGAACAAGTTCAAGGAACTACTTCGTAAACAGTTCTATCCAGTAGGGTTCCTTGAGGAGCGTTGGTACAAGTGGTATGGCTTGCGCCAAAAGTTTAATCAGACCGTTCAGGAGTATACGACGGAGTTCCAGCAGCAGGCGATGGTTCTAAACATCGCAACAGACGAGTATCCCATCTTCATGAAGTACATGGCGGGTCTGAATGATTACATCCGGAAGGAGATGAAGCTGTTTTCAGTGGAGACAATCGCAGAGGCGAGCGTGAAGGCCATTGCCATTGAGGGCAGGCAGAAGAAGGGCAATGAGACAAAGGGGGATTCCAAACCATCGGGGAGCAAGACGGGTGGCTCTCAGTCTAAGGATGAGAAGAAGAAGGTTGACTCGGGGAAAGCAGGATTGACATGCAATCACTGCAAGCAGACAGGGCATGTGGCCGATCGTTGCTGGGATAAGTATCCTCATCTGAAGCCAAAAGGATTGAAGAAGAAGGAGGAGAAGAAGGCGTACGTGATAGCACAGGGTCCGAAGGAGGTTCCCGGGATGACCGAACCCAATAGCAGTCTCAACCTTATGGCGGGGAAGCAGGCTACCAAGGAAGATGACGACCCGAGGGAGCAGCTCTTTGTTCTGAAATTGCAGGTCAAGACCAGCTTAGTGGATGCTATTGTAGATCCAGGGAGTCAGAAAAATCTGATATCTGAGGCATTAGTACAGAAGCTGGGATTGAAGATGGTGAAGCATCCGAAGCCCTATCCATTAGGGTGGATTCAGAAGGAGGCGGGATTGAGTGTAGTGAACCAGTGTTCATTCAGATTTGCACTCCACGAGTCGTATATTGACGAGGTCACATGCGACGTGGTTCCGTTAGATGTTTGCCAAGTTATTTTGGGCAATCCTTATTTGTGGGATAGATACGCAGTATATGATCGGCGAGCCCAAAAGTACACGTTCAACAAGGATGGCGAGCAATTCATTTTTCGTTCAGCATCTCTCCCACAGGAGACGAGCTTGGTGACAGTGACTCAGGCTAAGAGGTTGGTGAACATGGGCAGGAAGTTCGTTTTATTGTTCATTCGGCCGTATGAAGAGCAGCTGAGTAGGATGTGCTTGTCTACCTTGAGCAAGCGCCAGGAGGGAGATCTTGACAGGTTGAAGGTCAAGTATGCGGACTTGTTTTCGGAGATCACGGGACTACCACCACGTCGAGGTGTAGAGCATGAGATTATGTTGACCGGGGAGAGTTCCTTACCTAACATAGGCCTATACCGCACATCAGTACTAGAGTCCGAGGAGATCAAGAAGCAAGTTCAGGAGCTCTTGGAGACAGGAGTGATTGTGCCAAGTTGTTCGCCTTGCGGGTCACCAGTGTTGTTGGTGCCCAAAAAGGATGGAGGCTGGCGCATGTGCGTGGATTACCGGGCACTTAACAAGATAACAATCAAGAATCGCTACCCATTACCGCGGATCGATGATCTTATGGACCAGTTGGAGGGAGCGAGGTTTTTCACGAAGCTAGATTTGAAGTATGGTTACCATCAAGTGAGGATTCGGGAGGAAGACACTTGTAAGACTGCGTTCAAGACCAAGCAAGGCTTGTTCGAGTGGTTGGTGATGCCGTTTGGATTGTGCAATGCTCCGGCTACCTTTATGAGGCTTATGAATGATTTGTTGCGACCCTTTATAGAGGATTTTGTGATAGTTTACCTTGATGATATCTTGGTGTACAGCAGGACTTGGGAGGAGCATCTCGTTCATGTTGAGAAGGTATTTGAAGTGTTGCAGGACGGACAGCTGAAGCTCAACGGGAAAAAGTGCGAGTTCGGGAAGGACGAGTTGGTGTATCTTGGCTTCATCGTAGGGAAGGGCCAGCGGAGGATAGATCCAGGCAAGGTGGAGGTGATCACAAAGTGGCCGACGCCGAAGACAGTGACTGAGGTGAGGAGCTTCATGGGGGCTTGCCAGTATTTGCGCAAGTTCATTCGACATTTTTCGACTTATGCGGCACCGTTACATGGCCTCACAAAGGCTAAAGTTCAGTTTGAGTGGGGAAGGACGCATGAGGAGGCTTTTCATTTGCTAAAAAGAAAGATCTCGGAGGCACCGGTGTTGGCATTGCCGAATTTGCAGCGGACTTTCGAGGTAGAGACCGATGCGTCTAATTATGCGATGGGCGCGGTGTTGATTCAGGATGGAAAACCGGTGGAATACCATTCTGAGAAGTTTTCAGGTGCTATTGTGAACTATCCAACCTACGACAAGGAGTTCTATGCACTATATCAAGCAATTAAGCATTGGAGGGTGTACTTGTTAGGGAAGGAGGTGGTCGTGCATTCGGATCACAAGCCGTTGGAGTTCTTACATGCCCAGACAAAACTACAGTAGGCACGACACATGAAGTGGATGTCCTATTTGATGGCTTTCAACATCATTATTAGGTACAAGAAGGGGGCGACGAACAACTTGGCCGATATGTTATCTCGTCCGCCGATAAGGTCTTTATTGGTGGCGACGCGTATTCAGCCCTTGGTTCCTTTGGAGTATGTAAAGCTGTATACATCCAGTAGGGACTTCGGTAGTGTGTTTGAGCAGGCGAAGGCTGGTCGAAGGGGGGAGTATGCACTTGGAGAAGATGGCTTGTTGTATCGTGGGACATCACTATGCATTCCGGAAGATGGTGATAGGTTGCAGTGGATTCGGGAAGCACATACCTCGCGTGTGCAAGGGCATTTTGGCATTCAGAAAACGCTTCTCAATCTACGGCGACATGTGTTTTGGCCACGGATGCTTGATGATGTGACCAAGTATGTTGGAGGGTGTAAGTTATGTTGTATTTCGAAGCCTTCTAACAGAAAGAGGGGATTGTACCTACCATTACCGGTTCCTTCTAGGCCGTGGGAGAGCATTTCTATGGATTTTCTAGGAGGGTTGCCGACTACGAAGCGCGGGCATGACTATTTGTACGTTGTGGTGGACCGGTTCAACAAGATGGTGATATTGATTCCTTGTAAGAAGACCGTGACGGGAGCGGGTGCAGCACAATTGTTCTTTGAGCATGTGTGGAAGCACTTTGGGTTGCCGAGCTTGATTATTTCGGATCGGGATAACCGTTTTCTCGGGCATTTTTGGGATTCTTTGTGGAGTTTGATGGACACTAAATTGAAGAAGAGCACGGCCTTTCATCCACAAACAGACGGACAAACGGAGGTAGTCAACCGGACTATGGTGCACATGTTGCGGGGGTATAATTCTAGGCATCCTAAGACTTGGGATGAGAGTTTACCATATTTGCAGTTTGCTTTTAATCGGGCAATTCATGGATCTTCCGGAAAGTCACCGTTTGAGACTTGTTATGGATTTTTACCGCCGAGCCCGTTCGATCTTGTGTTTTCAAGTGAAGCCACAGTGGACGGCAAGGAAGGGAGTGAGAGACAACGTGCTCAGCGATTTCTTGAGAAGATTGCAAATATTCATGCCACGGTTGAAGCTCAATTGAAGAAATCGCAAGCTAAGTACAAGGCGAAGCATGATCAACATCGGGTTCCTTGTAACTTTGGTAAAGGCGATATGGTATGGCTAAAATTGAGTAAGGAGAGGCTCAAAGGAGAAGGGAAGAAGTTGAAGCCTATTCGTTATGGTCCATTTCGGATTATCGATCAGATTGGCGACAACGCTTTTCGTTTAGATTTGCCACCTTACTTAGGCATGTATTCGGTGATCAATGTCGAGTACTTGAAGTTGTTTGAGCCTCCATTATTGGATGATGAAGGTGATGACAAGATGATCTTACCGCATGTTGAAGACTTGTGGTTTGATAGAGAGGAGCCACTAAAAGAAGATTGCATTTTGGAACGGAAGACGACCAAGACGAGGTGGGGGACGAAGGAGTCATTTCTCATTGGACGTCAAGGCCAGGTCCCTAGCAAGGCCAAGTGGTTCAACAGAGAAGGAGGGACCCATGATACGGGTGTATCTTCTCTTCGGGAGCTTAGCGATCCTCATGGGAGCTTGAGGATAGATGATTCTCATGGTATCTTGAGAATAGAGTAGAGGAGTCGTGGACAAGGCCATTGGAGGCGACGAAGTCGAAGGATTCGTCAAAACTGCAGGAATTACAGTTGGGCTCTGGCCGGTCGACCGGCTTGGTCGCGGCGGTCGACCGCTTAGTGCACAGACCCAGACTATGTCTCGGGACTGAGAGCGGTCGACCGAAGGTGGCGCTGCGGTCGACCGGAAAACCCTGTAATCGATTTCCCAGATTTTGACGTTTTGACCGGTCGACCGCCTTGGGCACTGTGGTCGACCGCGTAGCGGTTCCGGGCCTGGATCTGTTTCCTGCTCCAGTTGGGATTTCTGTTTAGTATAAATAGAAACACGACTTTTCTAGGGTTAAGAACTCAGATTGTAATCAAAAAAGAGATCAGGGAGGTTGTTCTTTGATCTAGAGAGATTGTGAGAGAGAGATTTTGTAAATCCAATTGATTCTCATAATCTAGAGAAGGTATTTTCCTTCGCCCTAATTATAACTCTTGTGTTCTTCAGTCGTTTTCTTCTTTACCCACTCTTGATAATTCCGCGATCAAGAGTTCTCGCACGGCGACTCCTATCACCTATAAAAGGCAAGTTTATCTAGATTTTCCAGATTCTCGGAGTGGAGATCCCACTTCTAGTTTCTTTTGCACTGGAAATAGAATATAAAATTCTTCCTTTCCAGAATCAAGGAATAGAATATAAAATTCTTCCTTCCTTGTCTGTTGGGTTCGCCTTCACCCTAAAAGAAGACCGGGAAATAGAATATAAAATTCTTCCTTTCCCGCACCAACCTCTTCCAAGAATTTGTCAATCTAGGATTCATCCTAGGAAGTTTATCCCGAATCCTAAGCAGTTTAGTCTTTTTCCGTAGAGAAAGACACCAGAGTTTGATTCTGGGGTATTCTATCCTGAAACCTAAGCAAGGATAAGTCTGCGCTTAACCCGCGCTGCCGGTTAGTTCTTAACCGTCAAAAAGAACACCCGTTCACATATTCAACATTGTGGCAGGTTGTTATTAATAACACCAAAATCCATGCCTTACACGCATGGGGAATTTCATCCTGAATCCTAAGAAAGGATATGCCGACGCCTAACACGCGTCGCCAGTTTAGTCTTTCCCCGTAGAAAAAGACACCAGAGTTCGATTCTGGGGTATTTTATCCCGAAGCCTAAGTAGGGATAAAGTCAACACCTAACACGTGTTGCCGGGTAGCCTATTCCCGTAACAATGGCGAAGCCTATGTATTCAACATCATAGCACAAAGTCTAAGAGAATTCACTCTCTTAGCACAACGTCACATGCGGAACGGATTTACATAATCCGCATGCTAGCCCGACTCAAACGGTAGTCGGTAAAGGCTAATCAAACCCGTTGAAGGCTGGGGGTTAGCCAAAAATCCTAAAGTCAACACCTAACACGTGTCGCCGGGTAGCCTATTCCCGTAACAATGGCGAAGTCTATGTATTCGACATCATAGCACGAAGTCTAAGGGAGTTCATTCCCTTAGCACAACGTTACATGCGGAACGGATTCCGATAATCCGCATGCTAGCCCGACTCAAACGGTAGTCGGTAAAGGCTAATCAAACCCGTTGAAGGCTGGGGGTTAGCCAAAAATCCTAAAGTCAACACCTAACACGTGTCGCCGGGTAGCCTATTCCCGTAACAATGGCGAAGTCTATGTATTCGACATCATAGCACGAAGTCTAAGGGAGTTCATTCCCTTAGCACAACGTTACATGCGGAACGGATTCCGATAATCCGCATGCTAGCCCGACTCAAACGGTAGTCGGTAAAGGCTAATCAAACCCGTTGAAGGCTGGGGGTTAGCCAAAAAATCCTAAAGTCAACACCTAACACGTGTCGCCGGGTAGCCTATTCCCGTAACAATGGCGAAGTCTATGTATTCGACATCATAGCACGAAGTCTAAGGGAGTTCATTCCCTTAGCACAACGTTACATGCGGAACGGATTCCGATAATCCGCATGCTAGCCCGACTCAAACGGTAGTCGGTAAAGGCTAATCAAACCCGTTGAAGGCTGGGGGTTTGCCAAAAATCCTATGAGTATTATGGTCAATCATTTCAAACGTGATGAGGAATCATAATAAAGATAAAGATAAAAACCAATTCCACTAAAGAGAATCAAATGTCAAGGTTTTCAGCAAATAAAATCATACATCAAGCCCATGGCTAAGAATCTGCTGACTGAATTCAGATAACTTCTCGTCATAAGAGCGTCTAAGCTCCTCCTGCAACTCAGCTCTAACAGACTCTTCGTTCGCAGCTAAAGTCCTCACAGCATCCTCCTCTGTCTCAGCCAGTCTCTGCTTCAAGGACTTCAGCTCATCAGATAAAGCAGCATTTGCTTGCTGATTCTGCATCTTTGTGTCTTCCTTCTCACGGAGTTCTCGTCGGAGCTGATCTATCTGGGGGTGGTGGAGGTGTAACGGCTGGGGGTGTATCAACTGGTGTAGTTGGTCCCACAGCCGGCTCAACAGGATCAGTCTCGACAAAAGCTCCTGTCAAATACAAAATAGAATTTTCAGATGCATCACATTATAGTTGCAGTAGTCAGAAATTGGCTAATCCTATAATTAACTTGAGAAGAGCTACGTACCTTCAGAAAAACCATCCTCGGGATTCTTAGGGAGCGTAGACTCAGGAAATACATCTCCAGGCAACTGGTCATCAATTTGAGGAGAGCCATACATAAAGTGGAGCATAGGAGTGTCCACAAGCAAGCCTTCCTCGTCAAAATCATCAGTCGAGAAATCTGACACAAGAGAATATAAGTACGAAAGGAGAATAAAGAGACTACGACCAATAGAAATGAGTTACCTCTTATGGGTGCGTCAGCCTCTCTATTCCCAAGATCCACGTTTGCCTCCTGCAAATTATCTAAAAGAGCAAGAAGCATAGAGACAATTAGGGAATGCATAAATTCCAAATCATTCAACTCCTTTGTGTATTGTTAATGGTAGATGTACCTAGATTCATCGAACCGGGTCCTACATTAACGGTCTCCCTAATGTCACCAGCTTCTGCAGGCCTTTCTACCTGGTGCGGTGAGTCGAGCTCACCAGAAGACGTAAAATCATGAAAAACAGAATCAGGACTCATCTCTCTCTCCCCATGTTCTCCTATATAGAGATGGAAAAGCATGAGTCAAAGTTATGAATGATCAAGAGGTTGGTCTATAGGGTAGATGTTACCTCCCTCACTGGCAGGATCGTCGCTGGCCAAATCCATATCAGATGCTCGTGAAACTGCACGCGGCTTGCGGGCTAATCTCTTCCGCCTAGCAGCAGGGGCAACAATCGAAGGTCTCGCCTGGGAAGAAGGACGGAATTCTTCATCTTGGTCAGCTGTGGTCCCTGAAACATCAAACCATTGTCAGGCTTAATAATTCTGAAAGATAAAGGGAAAAAGTAAGAAACTGACCTCAATCAGAACAGTCCTCGTGATCTTCAAGATCTCCGCCTGAAGCTTCATCAGCAGAATGAAAGATCTTCTTTCCCTCTTCGTCAATCCGACGAGTCTTGTGCCGTGCCCTTTGTGACCGAGCATTTTCCCAAATCATACGAGATTCGACCTAAGAAGCCTCCTCAGCCTCTAGCTCTGCAATCGGCTTCACAGGAATAGTTTTATTGGCTGCTAACAACCACTTGCAGCTTAGGAAGGTGAGGTTCAACTGCCGCTCAGAACTCGGGAGACTGAACTTAGCACCAGTACAGCCCGTCACGGTCCACAACCATGCACGAAGACCGTCCACCAAACCGCCGTGGGTCCGAAGCTGCTGACGTGGATTCCCGACATATAAGCTGATCATATCAAACTGGCGAGCCGAATCGGCAGGGTAGGTACGGTCTATGAAACATGATTCCTCACTCCGAAAGTCGATAACCCGCGCTGATTTCACACCGCACGCAGTTAAGCGCCAACGCTAATGAGTTCGATACCCTCGGCTTTCTCATCGATCAGAACACTCGTCGTATCGCGGAGAACTGTGGAAAGAAGTGAAACGCCCAACATGTGAGTGTAGCTGCTGTTGACGTAGGGAATCTCGCCCGCTCCCATTGCCATTCTCAAACAACTTAGGAAGGGGCGGAGGGGTCTGTGGCCTACGTACTGCATCATATAAACGAATGAAGGGACGAACCACATTCAAATAAGTGTAGCGGAATCCACTTAATGTAGAATCTGAGGCCGGTGATTCTTCCTTCGTGTGACGCACTAGAAATCTGTCGAATGCTGATGAATGTAGCCACACATACGAAGGAACGACAAGTACTTTTGTAGGCAAGCTGAACCGCTGGGTAGAGCACCTCCAATGGCAAGATATCACTAGACTGATATGGGACCACGCATTTCTTTAACCAGATAGCGAGGTAACCGGCGAGAAGGGTCATCGGTCGAATTGGCGCGGTCGCATGCCACAAGAATGATTTAAACTTGGTCCCTGTAGAAAAACCACTCTCAGGACTACTAATGGTATAGGAATGAGCATCAATCTTCTTCAGTAGACTATTAACCCCTGAAGGAATGAGTGGTGCCAACTCACAAATAGCCTCGCCAGAATTGCTCTCTAGATTCCTGAACAAATAAGACGCAAACTGTTTCTGGCTCACATGGGATTTAGCCCTCTTCGCTAAAGGTTCAGACTGTGCCAAAGCGATATGATAGTGACATGTGAGGTCCTATAAAGTCTCGTAGCGGTCGGGCATGCGATCCTTCAGCTGACTCAATTCTTGGTTGGAGGGAAAATATTCCTGATATAGCATCTGTCCCATGGGCAAACCAGAAATCCTGTGCATCTCATGGAGTGCCAAGCCTAACTCCCCTTGTCGGGTCAGAAAAGTGTTCAAATCCGGGTTATAGAGCTCGCACAAAGCGAAGAAATGCCTCGCGCTAACAGGCAAACCATACATGGTGGCACAAACGGCTGCATACAGACCACAAGCGTGCAACTCCTCGCTCCATCGGCTCAAGACGTACTTCGTCATGCGAGTCCACCAAAGCTTGTCCAAAGAATGGACCCAACCATAAAACCTGTGACGTGTCGCAGGCATCTCCCATCCTAAAGCAGCGAGGCGATTCTTCAAAGTAGAAGCAAAGGCAAGAAGCTCGTTACGCGGCGGTGCATCCAACCCCAATACTCCAGGATGCAATCCAGTGATATGACTCCTGCTCGAACCAGGAGTTGCCTGATGAGTGATGTAGCCACAGTGAACGCTCTCATGCTCCTCCGTCAAGCGCCATGACATCTCCCGTGTCACAGCCTGACGCCTGAGCTCAGTCAACGAACGATGCCGAGGAATCTTCGGCAAATATATGAAACCACTACCAGTCTTATGGAGCCACTGCTCAGCGTTAATAAACACTGCATCCGGATCTCTGGCAGAGTCGCCAAATAAAAAATCGGTCTTCCTGAGAGGCTGAATCGAACTGGCATCCTTCACGAAGGGCGCATCGGTAATCAACTGGCGAAGAACTCGATGTCCACCTTCCTTCACCACTTGGGCAACCTCTGTTGACGTGCTCGAAGCAAACTGAGGAGTGACTGGGATAGGGGAAAAATCGTCAGAAGTTGAATAATACTCGCCACGACGCCCGTACACTGCGTGAGATGAGAACGCTCCAGAAGGATATTCCACTGGAAGCAAACATTTAAACATTTGTTAGTCTCAATTATAAAAGGAAGTTGAACTCATCCTACGAATGAGTAAGATAGAGTCACTGCCTTATAAAGGGTGAGACGATTTGGCCACATTATGCACTTATAAGATAGGGTATATCGACAATATATCCCTGCCTTATAAGGCACAATGCAGCGACAAAACGCCCCTTTATTTATTATGAGATATGGTTTTGACCAAGCAAAACCCATCTTTAAAGCGTCGATCCTCACCAAGGAGAATCAAGGCTCTTACCGATTGCCTCACCAAGGAGAACAAAATGGGGATAAAAAGGACCAATTTGTAAATTTCCAAGAAAAAATGGACTAATTTGTAAATTTCCAAAAATAGCTCACCAGCATAAGAGGGAGGCACGCCATCAGCCGACGCGGTAGAGGATTGACCTCTCGCAATACGAGACATAGAGACCTGCAAAATAAATTAAGGAATCAGATCCAGAAAAAGTTCTTCTTTTTTTGCAATTCTCCCCCCCTGAAAGGTGAGCTCGAGGCACCAAATTTTAATCCTAACCCTCGCATGCGACCCCACAAATTCATAAATTGAATTAAGCATAAAATATGCTAAAATGGTTGAGGATTTACCTGAGGAAAAGCTCGTGGATCCAATAAAAATCAGATCTTGAAAGAGACTCAAAACACGCGTTCGAGGGGCCTGAGAGAAATTCTAAATATGGAAGTTTTGAAGGATTTCTCAGTCAAAGATCCAAAGGAAGACTAGATCTAATGCAACTATGAAGTTTTGAGGGAGAACGGATGCTCGAGGAAAGAGTAATCAAAAAAGAGGGGAGAGAGGGGGGCCGGCCCTAATGAGGAGAAAAAAAACCCTTTTTATAATGTTGAACCAAGCCTAGTTGAACCGGACCAGACCAAGTTGAACCGGACCAGACCTGGTTTGAACCAGAATTCAAATTGAAGCTGGATCGAGCATCGAAACAACTTCAAATCGACCGAGGGTTCAGTCTTTGGTTTATTCTTGCCTCTCCCACATGTTCGGAAGAATTAGAAGATTTTTTGAGCCTAATTACTGCCTTTTTGGCTCATTATCAAGCCGGTTCAGCTCATTTGGGCACAGAAATTACTCCAATAAGGTATATGAGTATAAACTATTCCCTATTTTTGGTTGAGAAGTTCCTGGAGAATATTTTTTTTTCTAAATATTCTTAAGGATAACTCAACAACACTACGCCGGACAACACGTCACAAATAAAGACTCAACGTCAACAATCGACAGTTAGCTAAAGATTAGAAAATCAGGAATCGATTTCAAGTCTAAAATTCCGACAACGGTCAGACAATAAATACAGCACCGAAAACCTTACAGACATTCGACAAAGCACCGAATAGCCTGAAGGATTGAAGGAATCAAGGACAGAAGCCATTCCAAGGTCCCGTTACACCGACTGAAGGTTGGGACAATCATATCCAAAGTATTCCAGACTCTTCTATAAAAGAACGAGGCTGAAATACTTTGGAGGGGGTATCTGTAGGCGTATAAAATTGCTTATAGGTCCCTTAGCACAGCTCGGCACAAACCGACGAACCAACGAGGCGACGAGGTTAACGAATCGTACGCAAGCAACGGAATACATCCATTCGTGTGTGGAATCAAGCCAAGGGTTTGAAGAGTCAACGAATCATCCAACCAAGGGCAGACTCGGACGAATCACGATCGAATCAAGATCAGTTTCAGACTCGAACTCAGAATCAGATTTACTGCCAAATCAGGTCAACCGAATCACGGACAGAATCGAAAAACGGATACAACGCAAAACAACGAAACCCAACGCCTAAGGGGGGCTCGGCCAAGGCCGAGCCACCCATGGGTGACTCGGTGGTCGAGCCACGAGCCCCCCATGGGTGGCTCGGCCCAGTGCCGGCCACCCATAGGTGGCCGACCCAGATCTGTGCGCGGGCACAGTTCAAAGAGCCTATAAATAGGCCTCCCTTGGTTCATTTGAAAAGGTTGGAACTTGGAGAGCTGAAACTCTGCCGAATTGAAGATTGAGCTTGGAGTTTTGAAGACTTGAGGACTTGAATATTCAGATCTGGTTCTCGGCGAGTGTCCACGTCATAAAATGCAGGAGTTCGAGAGAGGTAGAGATCAGATCTGAGATCTACACGAGATCATACTCCGGATCAAAGCTTGGCCTTTGATCTCGAGATTTGGGCGATTATTTCCTTGGTGAATTAATCCCCCCCGGCTATTATTTCCTTCGCAAAATAATACCCGTCAAATCATGTAGATCCGACCGGATCTAGATCGCGTGGTGGTCCACGGATTAACCCCGGCATCGGCAAAGAACCCACACAAGCGAGCGACCGCAAAACAGGAGCTCGCGATTTGTTCTAAAGGAAAAAGTTGTAATCTTTTTTTTATTTTCTTTGATTTCATTGTAACCGGATCTAAAAAAGACCGGATCTTTTGTAACCAAAAAGCAATTACTTGAGATGACAATGATTTCAATGAAGAAAACAATTTTCGCCGCGAACAAATGTTTATTCTTAAGACCACGCCAACTACCCGAGGGTAGTGTGAGTAATGACATAACTTGTATGGGATGAGGTTTGGTACTATGTTGTAATGTTTTTATTTATTGTTTATTCATAGGATTTAGTGTTGGTATTTAGCAATTCACAATTTGAGATACGAGGTATATATATGATGATTTCCTTATTTAGATTATTTCACTCAACGTACCCATTCTTGTGTTGTGGATTTCTAAATATCAATTTCCACTTAGTTCAGGATTGACGATTTTATATCTATATGTATTAACTTTTATTTTCGTATATACTACTAACCTCCTTCTGTGATGCCCCTGCTCTCACACATGGGTTTTAGAGAAAATTAAAATATAATTAACAAATTAAAAACAACCCTAATGATCATGATCAACTATTCCTATTAAACAGAGATTTAAATTTAACATCACAAACTAGGTTTTATCACATCCGATTAAACTTTAAGCAGTAGATTAGTCAACTAAACATATTACATCATGAGTTATTACAGGAAAATGTTTGGAGGAAGATGATCTTGCCTCAAACGTTATGTTGAAATTCTGAACACGTGCGTGCAAGATCCTTCTTCACCAAGCTCGCAAATCCCACCTTCCTCTCGATAACCGTCTCAAGAAATCTCCCAAAAACTCACAGATTAGGGTTAAGGTTATAGAGGGAAGGTGATTGCTGATAAAACACGTGAAAAGATGCGAAAAAGGGGTTTAAAATGAGAACATATACTCTCGTATACAACTGGGCTCGAAGCCAAACAAAACCGACCCGAAAATAAAGCATGCAGCTCTGGAAGCCCGTCAGTCGACCCACCACAACCGATCTGTCGACCGATAGGGTATCATCGATCGACCGATCGGCCTAGGCTGGTCGATCGACTAGAAGACTTTGTGTTTGTGCATGGTTTTGTTCATGATTTGCTCCTGTACTCTTATATACACACTTATTTGTATTTAATCAACCTCAAACCGATTTTCGTCATAGTTAATCATCAATAAATGATATTTATCACAATATTACTCATTTATTATTATTTATTACTATATATAAAAAATTATAGGGTTTTACACTCACCCTCTTAAAAGAATTTCGTCCCTAAAATTTCGTAATTGTATCTTAGAGATTAATAATACAAGAAAAGCACATTGAGAGAATAATCCTGACAAGGAAACGATCACATACACATCTCTTCCAGATATAAAACACAAGCGGTATTTACATCTAACACTCTGGAATGCAAGTATTCCCACTTAACTCCTAACCAAGCGGAACTAGTACGTCGGGCAAAAAATACAAACAAGGAACCCCAATGTATATACCATGTGTTCCGAATGATTAGGAGCTAAGTATTAATACCCTTATTCCAGTGTTAAATATAAATACGAGTATACAAATAACATAAGCAATTCATTTCTAATATTTTACCTGTTCAAACAGGTGCTGGTAGTCGCGATGTATATCCTCTGCGTGCTCCCAAGAAACCTCATTGGTTCCTTTTCGGTTCTATTGCACTTTCACTAAAGGAATCATATCATTTCTAAGTCTCTCTTGTCCTCTCTAGCAAGAATACGAATTGGAGTCTCAATAGTGGTTAAATCATTATGAATCTCAACCTCCGGTGCATCCAACACTCACTGTTGCTCCTCGTCACGTAAATGCTTCTTGAGCATCGAAATATAGAAAACATCATGTGTGCTCGACATTGATGCTGGAAGATCTAGCCGATACGAAACGACTCTAATGCGTTCTACAATCGGGAACGAACAAATATATCTCGAGGCAAGCTTTCCTTATTGTGACTCCCCTGTTTTCAAACATGACTGTAATCCAAGATGAACCCAGAGATGTCAAACCTGTCATGCACTCACACTGTGCAATAACACGTTTCACTATCACAATAATCTCTCTAGTGGAATTAACACCAAGTGTAGGTACAAAACAGACAAAATATGGGAAATAAATGCATTAGACATGATGTAGAAAGAGATATCTATAAATATAATCATGTCTCAACTGAATAAACTGTATACAACTAAAGTTTGAAATAAATGTGAAATATCTCAATCTGAGTCAACTGAAAATAAACTAAGGCACACAGCATTTACAAGATGAAATACAAAACTCTAAATGTCTGAAAGAAAATATCAACTATGGTAGAGTCTCATCTACTAAAACATGTGACGGCAACTATGCTGGAAGTCCGTCATCCTGTGGCTCTTCGGAACTCTGAGCTACTGCCTCAAAGGAATTAGAAAAATAAAAAAGAAACTATAAGATTATCAGAGCACTACAGCAAGATTATCTTCATTCACCCCTAGGGGAAGGGCTACTAGATGTGATGGAAACTCTATCTATTAAGCATAGTCTACCTAGATCATTTACCATGTATCTAAATGGAATTAATATTTAGAAACATACAACACGAGACGTAGTACATCGAGCGAAATAATCCAAACAAGGAAACCCTCATATATATACCATATGTCAAAATTGTAGATAACTAAATATCAATACCAAATTAAGAATAAACAATCTAAATAGCATTAATAATTAAAAACTCACAACACGAAACTGGTACATCGAGCGAAATATTCCAAACAAGGAAACCCTCATGTATATACCATATGTCTCAAATTGTGAATCGCTAATTATCAATTCCAAACTAGGAGTATATACCATATGTCTCAAATTGTGAATCGCTAATTATCAATTCCAAACTAGGAATAAAGGAAAGCAATACAAGGAGTGAATCGCTAATTATCAATTCCAAACTAGGAATAAAGGAAAGCAATACAAGGAAGTAAAGTCATCATAATATCGAACCAAAAATATCTTCCACTATCCCTTGGAAGATAATATAAAAAATAGTATATAATCTCGCGTACTAATAAGAGTAAAGTACCTCGGTCATATATAAGTCAGCGATGAGTCATGTTCATAATAGTGTCCACCAAGACTCAGGCTATCAGATAATTATCACAATGCAAATCCTTACAAAGTTTATAATTTATCACATTATCATACGGGACGGACTACCAAATCGGCATCTTAATAGTATACACAGCTTGTTAGTCTCATCGCATCAACGTGTGGGATGGACTACCAAACCAAGGCATCTTAGGTATATGGCTCACAAGCCTCATCACATCTACGTGCGGGACAGACTACTAGATCAAACATCCTAAAACCTGACTCAATGGCCTGTACTAATGGTATATCGATGCACTATCCCAAGTAGTACTGAGCGGTGCTCATCAACGATATCCATAGGTGTATATAATGTTTAAATAACCCATATCCTAAGTGTGGTTGAAAACAATACCTGTAATAATCCTCTCCAAGATATCTATGTGTGTGCTACAATACTATTCATGTATGCTCATGATTGTACGTGTGTCATCATGCGGCTCAAACCCTGCACTCATGGTCAAACAATGCAAAAACAACCACTTAAAAACAAAGAGAACACAAATCGGTCGACCGCCCTTAGGGCGTCGGTCGATCGAAAGCAACCATGCACATAATGTGCACACTCAGGGCGTCACTAGTGTTCGCGGGAAAAATTGTTTTCATCATTGAATTCATTGTTCTCTCAAGTAATTGTTTTTCGATTACAAAAGATCTGGTCTTTTTATAAGATCCGGTTACAACAAAATCAAAGAAAAAAGAAAAATCTTAAAAGATTACAACTTTCCTTTTTCGAACGAATCGCAAGATCCTGTTTTGTGGTCTCTTGCTTTTGTGGGTTCTTCGCCTATGCCGGGGTTAATCCGTGGACCACCGCGCGATCTTGATCCGGTCGGATCTACACAGTACGACGGGTGTTATCTCACAAAGGAAATAACAGCCGAGGGGATTATTTCACCAAGGAAATAATAGCCCAAGTTATCGAAATCGACCAAGCGAAATCGAGACTCTTCTCGAGATCAAAGGCCAAGCTTTGATCCGGAGGGACACCGTGTAGATCTCAGATCTGATCTCTCTCGAACTCCTGCCTTATTTGGCATGGATGATCGCCAAGAACCAGATCTGAGAGTCCTAGTCTTCTAAGTTGCAAATCCGAGGTTGAGTTTTCACTTCAGCAGAGTTTCGGCTCAAAAAATTTCAACCTCTTACAAATGAGCCCCCTTAGCCTATTTATAGGCATTCAAGACTGTGCCTTGGCACAGGTGGTCGGCCACCTTGGGGTGGCTCGGATTGTTGATCTGGACTCTGATTTGGAAGTCCGGATCCCGATTTGGCAGTAAATCCGCTTTGGTGTTTGAGTTCGAATCCGTTCCACAATTGGATGACTCGTTGACTCACCGATCCGTTAGCTTGATTCCGCACGCGAGTAGATGTATTCCGTTGTTTGCGTGTGATTCGTTAACCTCGTCACCTCGTTAATCCGCGTCGTCGCGTGTCACTTGGCTTCGATGTGGTGGACTAACGCTCGTGTTTAGATACGTCACCCGATGGTTCGTCGGTTTGTCGAATCAATGTGCCGTCGTTCTTTCATAGAAATGTCTGGAATACTTTGGATATGATTGTCCCATTCTTCGATTGGTTACGACGGGATATTTGGAGTAGCTTCCGTTCTTGATTCCTTCAGTCCCCCAGGCTGTTCGGTGCTTTGTCGAATGTCTGTAAGGGTTCCGGTGCTGCATTTATTGTCTGACCGTTGTCGGAATTTTAAACTTGAAGTCGATTCCTGATTTTCTGATCTTTAGCTCGTGTTTGTTGTTTCAACACGGAACTGACCATCGATTGTTGGCGCTAAGTTCTTATTTGCGACGCGTTGTCCGGTGTAGTATTGTTGAGTTATCCTTAAGAATATTTTTAGAAAAATATTCTCCAGAAACTTCTTAACCAAAAATAGGGAATAGTTTATACTCGTATACCTTATTGGAGTATTAAGAAGCAGTTTATACTCGTATACTTTTCGGAGTATTGTTTCTTTCATTGCAACGCATTGATAGGCGTTGACCTAGGGTTACGTGTTGACCTTAGGGTTTTGAACGTCATATGTTGACTTTTTGATCGCAACGCATTGACTGGCGTTGACCTAGGGTTACGCGTTTGACCGGCGTTGATCTTAGGGTTTTGAACGTCGTACGTTGACTTTTTGATCGCAACGCGTTGACTGACGTTGACCTAGGGTTACGCGTTGTCCGGCGTTGACCTTAGGGTTTTGAACGTCGTACGTTGACTTTTTGATCGCAACGCGTTGACTGGCATTGACCTAGGGTTACGCGTTGTCCGAGTTGGTGCGTCAACGACTCGCCTTTATAGGATTTTTGGCAAACCCTCAGCCATCAACGGGTTTGATAAGCCTTTACCGACTACCGTTTGAGTCGGGCTAGCATGCGGATTGTCTAAATCTGTTCCGCATGTGACGTTGTGCTAAGAGAGTTAACGCTCTTAGTGCTACGATATTGAATACGTAGACTTCATCTTTCTCACGGGAATAGACTACCCGGCGACGCGTGTTAGGCGCTGACTTTAGGATTTTTGGCTAACCCCCAGCCTTCAACAGATTTGATTAGCCTTTACCGACTATCGTTTGAATCGGGCTAGCATGCGGATTGTCTAAATCCGTTCCGCATGTGACGTTGTGCTAACGGAATGAACTCCCTTAGACTCGCTGCTATGACTTCGAATACGTAGACTTCGCCATTGTTACGGGCATAGGCTACCCAGTAACGTGTATTAGACGCTGACTTATCTCTACTTAGGTTTCGGGATAAAATACTCCAGAATCAAACTCTGGTGTCTTTTCTACGGAGAAAGACTAAAGCGGCGATGCGTGTTAGGCGTCAGCATATCCTTTCTTAGGATTCAGGATGAAATTCCCCATGCGTGTAAGGCATGGATTTTGGTGTTATTAATAACAACCTGCCACAATGTTGAATATGTGAACGGGTGTTCTTTTTAACGGTTAAGAACTAACCGGTAGTGCAGGTTAAGCGCAGACTTATCCCTGCTTAGGTTTCAGGATAGAATACACCAGAATCGAACTCTGGTGTCTTTTTCTACGAAAAAAGACTAAACCGGCAACGCGTGTTAGGCGCAGACTTATCCCTGCTTAGGATTCGGGATAAACTTCATAGGATGAATCCTAAATTGATAAATTCTTGAAAAAGGTTGATGTGGGAAAGGAAGAATTTTATATTCTATTTCCCAGTCTTCTTTTAGGGAGAAGGCGAACCCGAAAACAAGGAAGAAAGAATTTTATATTCTATTCCTTGATTCTGGAAAGGAAGAATTTTATATTCTATTTCCAGTTGGAAAGAAGACTTGAGGTGGGATCTCCACCCCCAGAATCCGGAATGGTGAGACTAGGAGTGGGACCTCCACTCCGAGAATCGAAAAATTCGGATAATCCTAACTGTCAGAAGGTTTGATTACCGAACTAAAGGTGAATTTCTCGTTTATCGAGAGTGAATTGTGGTTTTGGTCCTAACTGTAGGAAGGTTTGACCAAGCGGGAATTTGAGGTGATCCTAACTGTAGTAAGGTTTGATCACTCGATTTGAAAGTGGACCTCTCGTTCATGGAAGGAATCGAGAAGAGATTTTGGCTGTGGTCCTAACTGTAGAAAGGTTTGACCAGGTGACAGATCAAAATTTAAGTATTATATCCGGACTCTAACTACGAAAGTGTTTAGTGCACGAACATAGCGGAAGTTTGAATGGATTGAACTTGATAGAATTTGGTGGTCCCACCGTCAATTAGTCTGATCGGTGGGGGATTTTGTGGTGGGAGACTGTAAGTCGTCCAACACCAATGAGAGTTCTGTGAGGGAAAATTGATCCAATGAAGTGATCGAATCTCACCTCAGTAAAAGAGTGTTCGAAAATCATAGTAGGAGTTTAGTGTTCATCACTTTGTTCACATTGATCGGGTTATCCCTAAGAATATTAACATTCTTTCGAGAACTTCCCGTTACATAAATCGTCCACCCCCAGTTTCCTCTGCGGAACTGGTTCGGACATTATTCTCAGTTACCTGACCGGGTTATCCTTAAGAATATTACATATAAAAATTCTCCAGGAACTTCCCGTGAAAGAAATGAAACAGTTTAGACTCATATACATGTTGGAGTATCAGGGAGCAGTTTAACCTCTTATACCGGTCGGAGGATTGAGAAGCAGTTTATACTCTTATACTTGTCGGAGTCTAGAAAGGAGCAGTTTAACCTCATGCACCTGTTGGAGGATTGAGAAGCAGTTTATACTCTTATACTCTTTGGAGTGTTGTTGCGACTTAATTGAGCGATATAATGCCGGCTTCAACCAAGGTTTGGATGCTATTCTTAAGAGCAAAGCACTCCTTGGTGGGATGAACGACCCTCCTGTGGTATGCATAGTACTTTGGGTCCGTAGTGTTGTCAGCTTCCTCCTGATTTGTGATAGGTGGTAGCTTGATCTTGTTGCTTCCAAGGAGGGATTCGAAGATGGCTGGAACGTCTTCGTCCTTGATGGAATACTCTTTTTTGAGTCTCGGGTCCGAAGTCTTTTGCTGCCTTCGGGATTGCTGTTGTGACGTTCGATTAGTACCAACAACAGCTGCAGGTGTCTTGCCCTTACCACGAGAGGCGAAGTTCGAGTTCAGAGGATTAGCCATCGGTAGGTTCCTCTCAACCTTCTTCCTTCGGAGGAAGCGTTCGGCTTGTTCACCGCGCACCTTCAAGTCTTTCCAAGTTTCGGACGGTGCCGTCCCCATTGCTTCCAACACGTCCAATGCGAGGTTGTTGTGGCAAGTTTGGAGAATGAACTCCTCAGTGATCGGGTCCCGACAGTTCATCGCCTTGTTCCGGAACCTCTTGACGAAGGTGTCGACCAACTCCCCGTCCTTTTGTTTCTCGTCGAGCAACGTTCCGATGGATATCTCGGTGTCGTCTTCGAAGAAATTAGCGAGGAATTTTGTCTCCTTGTCGTCCCAGCTATTCACGCTTCCTGGCTTGAGGCGACGATACCAATCGAAGGCGGCTCCATGAAGAGTGCCAACGAAGGACCGTACCATCAGAGGCTCATTACCAGAGATAACACCCAGGTGCGATTTGAAGTAAATCAAATGCTGCGTGGGTGAATCCTTCCCATAAAATGGCATGAAGTTAATTAGACTGAACTTCGCCGGATAGGGGATTGATTCCCATTCTCGTGGGTATGGACAAGGAATGCCCGTCTTCTTTATCTCTTGAGCGGAAATCAACGTATTGATTTTGTTCTCGAGATTTTTAATCTTCAGGTTTTCACCTGAGTCTTCATCAGCATTCTCGTTACCACCCCTTCATTGACGGGAGGATTATTAGCATTGTGAGCTTCCTCATCTTCCAGATCAATCTGGTTACGACGATTTGGCTCGCCTTGCTGGTTTGTCAGCGCTTGGATTTGCTGGTCATGCATTTCTCTCATACTCTACATGGTCATCTGCATTTCGTGCTTGAAGCTCTCCTGCTGTTTAGCCATGGCTTCTTTCATCTTCCAGATCAATCTGGTTACGACGATTTGGCTCGCCTTGCTGGTTTGTCAGCGCTTGGATTTGCTGGTCATGCATTTCTCTCATACTCTGCATGGCCATCTGCATTTCGTGCTTGAAGCTCTCCTGCTGTTTAGCCATGGCTTCTTCGAGCATCTTGGCCACTTGTTCGGTGCTTATCATCAGCGACTCGCGGGGTTGTCCTTTGCTGGATACTGTATTATCCGATGCGACCGCAAAGCAGGCATCAGATTCTTCATCTTCTGAAGGAAGTCTTGTCCGAATCCTACCATAAGTTCCTCGTCTGATGGCTCCGGACTGCAGACGGGTTACACGTCGGGGTACTTCCGGAATTTACTCGGGATTCTCCTATGTTGACGTCCCTTTGCTGGTCATATTCGTAGTGACCCTCGGAAATTCCCCATCTTCGACTACTCTTCTTCTTCGTCGGAAACGCCTAGGCCTTGGTTTTCGCATTTCGGCACTAAGCCTTTCAAAAGCCGAAACTCTTTCAGGGACCGCCTTGATGCAGTTGCACTCAGACAATACTGCCCGAATGAGTTTGGAACAGGGGCATTGAGTTTCCAGTCCTCGGGGACTCCTCTTCCTGATTTTCCTCAAGCTCCCATCACGATAGTACAACTCGTCGGTTTGAAGGTCGGAGTAACCTATCGCGTGTCGGCACGATTTCTCAGGTATAACGTCATCATCATCAGACGACAACGTTTCCCTCTGAGGACGAACTGCCTTCTTAGGGCTCTCAAGAGTCACACGCCTCGAGACATGCCTTTTTAGGCGTGAATTCTTAGCGGGCTCTTGGACTTCGATGCGCAAATTAGCGCACGCAGCTGCCTTGAGCTCCTTGTCATGTTGGAGGTGACGGTGACCCCCAGCGTGTTGAGTCGTTCGGGGCTTCTTCATCGGGCCCAAACATTCTTGGACTGGAGCTTTACCTCTCTCGTCGGGAATTGGACCGAGGCGCTCCAAGACTGACTTTCTCCTTCGGGATGATTCCGCGGGAGAATTGGACCGAGGCGCTCCAAGACTGACTTTCTCCTTCGGGATGATTCCGCGGGATCTCCCGGAGAAGTTATTAGAATTACCGGCGACTTTGGTCGGCTCGCTGGAGGTTGAACCTGCTTCGAAGGCTGCACTGATTGTGCCTTAGTCTGAATCGCCGCTTCAGACTTTGGCCTCCAAACTTGACGAGTTGGTGGCGACTTCTTAGCCACTTCCTTTTGTAGCCTTCTACGGGCCTCTTGGACTTGAGCACGTGCCTGCGCTGACATTACGCGGCGCTTGCAAATGCGCTCCTCCAGTGTTGAACGGTTCCGTTTGACACAGACCCATTCGATCGTTGGCGGCTTGGAGGAGTCACCATTCATCGGTCGTTGAGGCTGTTTGCCTCTCCTGTTCTTCAAATCCGCGTTGTAGCGGATTCTGTCGGTGGACTCCATCGCTTTGGCGAATTCTTTGGCCAAGCGTTGGCGTTGCCTTTGGCGGGCTCTCTTTGAGAGAGTCACCGCTCCTTTGGTGATGGAGGAATTGGTTGGAACCAGCTTGATCTGGTCGGAGGTTGGTGGAGCCTCACCCGACGCAGCTTTGGCGTCAATCGGGGCAAGATCGTCGTTGGTAGCATCAACTTCTTCATACCAACGTACCTTTCTCCTGGATGAGAACTTCTTGGACTATCGGGGGGAGGTCGATCCGGACGAGGATGACAGATACTCCTCGAACTTCTGTTGATCGAATTCATATTCGACCTCCTCTTCGACCGGAATCGAGATCCGTGGCTGCGACGCATCGATCTCGGCAGCGAGATCGTCGGCTCCCACTGTGGTCGCCAGATTGTTCGCGGGAAAAATTGTTTTCATCATTGAATTCATTGTTCTCTCAAGTAACTATTTTTCGATTACAAAAGATCCGGTCTTTTTATAAGATCCGGTTACAACAAAATCAAAGAAAAAAGAAAAATTTTAAAAGATTACAACTTTCCTTTTTCGAACGAATCGCAAGATCCTGTTTTGCGGTCTCTTGCTTTTGTGGGTTCTTCGCCTACGCCGGGGTTAATCCGTGGACCACCGCGCGATCTTGATCCGGTCGGATCTACACGGTACAAATCGACCAAGCGAAATCGAGACTCTTCTCGGGATCAAAGGCCAAGCTTTGATCCAGAGGGAAACCGTGTAGATCTCAGATCTGATCTCTCTCGAACTCCTACCTTATTTGGCGTGGATGATCGCCAAGAACTATATCTGAGAGTCCGAGTCTTCTAAGTTGCAAATCCGAGGTTGAGTTCTCACTTCAGCAGAGTTTCGGCTCCAAAATTCCAACCTCTACAAATGAGCCACCTCTAGCCTATTTATAGGCACTCTTTGTTGAATATCATTTCTCCATGATAATGTTTTGATGATAACAATTTATATTGTGTGTGCACGAGCCGTCTAGATGGCTTAGTGCCGAGCTCTTTCCTTGGGTTTTTGTCGTGTCGTTCGTTGTCCGGTTTCACGGTTTATTGGTTTATCCGAGTTTCGCTGTTGATCTGAATCTTGATTTGGCAGTCCGGATCCCGATTTGGCAGTAAATCCGCTTCGGTGTTTGAGTTCGAATCCGTTCCACAATTGGATGACAAGTTGACTCACCGATCCGTTGGCTTGATTCCGCACGCGAGTGGATGTATTCCGTTGTTTGCGTGTGATTCGTTAACCTCGTTGCCTCGTTAATCCGTGTCGTCGCGTGTCACTTGGCTTCGATGTGGTGGACTAACGCTCGTGTTTAGATACGTTACCCGATGGTTCGTCGGTTTGTCGAATCAATGTGCCGAGCTGTGCTAAGGGACCCATAGGCAGTTTTTTACGCCTACAACTAGTCTTGGTCGGTCGACAGGCCAGAGAGGAAAACACAAGTTTAGATTTCTGATGTTTTGTATTTTATTATTTTATTTAAAAGAATATTTTTATCAACATGAGGCATATAACAAGATTAAATCTTTCATACTTACTTAACATGAATTAACTCATCATGATATAAACACTTGAATTAAACTAATTAGGGTTTAACATCCTAATTAATCAATTTTTCTCAAATAACCTAATTTATAAATATGGTTAAGTAAACATGATAAATTCTAAATATTGAACAGAGATAATTTATAAATATGGTTAAGTAAACATGATAAATTCTAAATATTGAACAGAGATAAATTCATTTAAACATGCTCACATCACTTAGGTATCATCAACTGATAAATTCTAAATATTGAACAGAGATAAATTCATTTAAACATGCTCACATCACTTAGGTATCATCAACCTAGGGTTTAGATCTCTTTAATTAGTAAGAAAACTCAAATAATTATTAAACGAGGATTTAAACATAATTTAAACATGATTAATAAGTTAAAAATGAAATTAAATCTTGAATTAATTATAGGGAGAGGTTTGGTGGAAGATGATATTGCCTCAAATGTCGTGTTCAACTCCTGAACACGTGTGTGCAAGATCCCTCTTCACCAAAGTTGCAAAATCACGTATTCCTCTCGACAAACGCCTCAAGAACTCTCCCAAATCTCACAAATTATGATTAGGGTTTGAGTCAGATGAAGAGGGGCTAATAGGGTTTGGAATACTGAGGAAAAGATGTATTTTTCATGTGTAAACATGAATATATATAATTGCAAACCTGAATCAAAATAGCCTAAACCCGAAACAGGAAACCTTGTCAGACTAGGAAAATAGTCTTCGGTAATTTAGCTTTAACTTTCACGTATATCCTCGGAATGAGGTGATTTAAGATGCGTTGGAAAGATACTGAAGATACCTACAACTTTTATCATTTATGTTTTTCCAGATTCGAACTGTATCGGTGTGTAATGCATATATACTCTTAACTAACTATTTTTTCAGATTTCTTCTTTGTGCATGTTTAACATTTGTATACTCTCATATATACTCTTAATAGATCTCAAATCAATTGTTAGTATAATCATTCATCCATAAATGATATTTATCTTAATTAGAGCTCATTTATCAATATAATTTATACTATTTTCCAAATTTCACAGGATTTTACATTCACTCCCCCCCCCCTAAAAGAATTTCGTCCTCAAAATTCCGCAATCGTCTTATAGATTAATAACATGAGAAAAGCATGATGAGGGGATAATCTAGATAAGAAAAGCCTCCTTTACGCATATCATACCATTAATCCCCAGATATGAAATATAAGCGATATTTATACTTAACAATCTAGAATGCAAATACTCACACTTAACCCCTAACTAAACGGAACTAGTACGTCGGGTAAAAAATCCAAATAATAAACCCCCATATATCTACCATGTGTTCCAAATAATTTGGAGCTAAGTGTACCATCATTCTAGCGTTAAATATATATGTCTATGAAATAAATCATAAACACAAGCAATTTATAACCAATTATTTTACCTGCTCAAATAGGTACGGGTAGTCACGATGCATATCCTCTTCACACTCCTAAGAAGCTTTCTCAGCTCCTTTCCGGTTTTATTGAACTTTAACTAAAGGTATCACTTTGTTTCTAAGTCTTTTGTCCTCCTTGGCAAGAATGCGAACTAGGATCTCAATAGTGGTCAAATTATCATGAAGCTCAATCTCTAGTACGTCAAATACTCGTTGTTGCTCCTTATCGCGTAAATGCTTCTTGAGCAACGAAACATGGAAAATGTCATGTATACTTGACATCGATGCTGAAAGATCTAACCGATACGAAACAGCTCCAATGTGCTCAACAATCCTAAATGAGCCAATGTACCTCAAGGCAAGCTTTCTCCGTCTTCCAAATCGCTAAACTCTCTTCATCGGTGATACTTTCAATAAAATATAGTCCCCAACCTAGAACTCTAGCGGTCGCCACCTCTGATCTGCGTAGCTCTTCTGCTAACTCTACACTATAAGAGTACGTTCCTGAATTAGTGATACCTTCTCTGTAGTCTGTCTCACAAGCTTCGGTCCAAGCAATAAGATGTCCTCTAGTTCTACCTAACTAATAGGTGATCTACGAGGCCTCCCGTATAATGCCCCATACGGTGTCATACTTATGGTCGCTTGATAACTATTTTTATAAGCGAACTCAATCAATGGAATGTGATCCTCCCAACTACCCTAGAAACCAATAATACATGCCTACAATATGTCTTCCAACACTTGGTTAACTCTTTCTGTCTGCCCTTCTATTTACAGGTGGAACACAATAGAATATGATAATTGGCTACCGAACGGGTTCTAGAAGCTCCTTCAGAAATGTGAAGTGAAACCGAGCCTCGATCTAATATAATCGTCTTTGGAACTCTATATAGTCTTACGATCTCCTGGATGAATATCCTCGCATAAGTCTCCACGTGTATGTCGTCTTCACTAGTATGAAATGTACTAACTTCATCAACCGATCAACTATCACCCAAACAAAATCTTTCCCCTTCTTCGACCTCAGCAGTCCTACAATAAAATCCATAGAAATATCTGCACACTTCCACTCTAGAATGGGTAAAGGCAGTAGGGTTCCTACGGGTCTCTGATATTCTATCTTTACTTGCTGGCAAGTAAAACACTTAGCCACATATTTCGCAATATCCTTATGCATGCCGCTCCACCAAAAGTGTCTCTTTAGGTCCTTGTACATTTTAGTAGTGCCTGGATGCACTGTGTACCTGGTACGATGCGCCTCATCAAATAAGTCTTTCTTCAGCTGTGGATTATTTAGCATCACTAATCAGCCCTTCATTCAAAGTCCTCCATCTGCTCCAATGATCCAATCAGTCTTTGGCTCTTTAGAAATCTTCTCCTTTCGTGTTTGAATCCAATGGTCCTCTAGCTAAGCTCTGACCACCCTATCAGTCCAAGATGGTTGCACGAACAAAGCTCCTAAAAATGCACTGCTCTCACTAATCTCTAGTCTAAAATCAAACTGGCTAAGGGGGTGAAGATCTCGATACAACTGTAGGCATATAAAATTGCTTATAGGTCCTTTAACACGGCTCAACACGAACTAATAAACCATCAGGCGACGTATCTAAGCACGAACGTCAGTCCACAACACCGAAGCCAAAGTGAACGCAACGAAGCGGATTAAACAAGGCTACGAAGCTGACGAAGCCGCATGTGAACGACGGAATGAATCCACTCGCGTGCGGAATCAAACCAACGTTCAGGGAGTCAACGAGTCATCCAACCATATACATATTCGAACTCAGACACCAAAGCCGATTTACTGCTAATCGGGATCCAGACTTCCAAATCAGGATTAGAACAAATCGGGGTCAGAGAAAACGCCACAGGCGAACTCGGATGAATCGCGATTGAGTCACGATCAGTTTTGGAATCAAGCTCAGAATCGATTTATGGCTAATCAGGAATCGAGTCAACGGAATCGATTTGCAGGACGCAATCAAGGGAGATAACGCGAGATCACGCGAGATGGATACAAGAACGCCGAATAACGCGAACAGACGGACCAAAACCGCGAGGGGCTCGGCCGAAACCGACGCACGGCTCAGGGTGGTCGGCCGGCAAGCGAGCCACCCTGAGGTGCGGCGCAAACGAAGCCACTCAGGGTGGCTCGGATGAGTCGAGCCCCGTGAGGTTGGCCGCCCTGCTGCTGTGCGCAAATGCACAGATTAGGTTGCCTTATAAATAGGAGAGGGGGTTGTTCCATCTTGAGGGGTTGGAGAATTTTGGAGGGAAGCTGCTTGCCGGATTTCCAGAGTCAAAACTTAAAACAGTTGGAGCTTTGGGACTTCGGGGACTCACTCTTCCAGAATCTGGGCTCAGGCGATGGCGTGCAACGCAAAAAGCAGGTGTTCGAGAGGACCGGATGCTCAGATCTACGCAGACGTACTCCGGATCTAAGCTTGGTCTTCATCCGTGAGACCTTGGCGATTGTTTCCTCTGTGAATGCAATTTCCTCCCCGGCTAATTATTTCCTTTGTGGAATAATACCATCGTACTGCTTAGATCTGAATGCGATCTAGATCTTGGCGGTGGTACCACGGATAAACCGCTGGGCAGGCAAGAACCCACAAAAGCGAGCGACGACCGCAAAACTACGGACTCGTGGATTTGTTCGACAACGAAAAGAAAGTTGTAATTTTCTTTATTTTGTGTTATTTAATTTTTGTTGTAACGGGATCTAAACAGAATCGTCTTTGTAATCGTAAACTATTACAAGAATTTGCAATGGAATCTAATGATGAAGCAAAATGATTCACCGCGCGAAGCAATCTTGGCGACCACAGTGGGAGCCAGCCGATCTCGGCGTACCGGCTCGATCGTCGCAGCCGCGGAATGATTCGCAAAGGCCATGGAGTCAGTTGACGGGATCCGCTACAACGTGGATCTGAAGAACAAAAGAGGCAAGCAGCCTCAACAATCAACGAATAACGGTTCCTCCAAGCCGCCAACAATGGAATGGGTCCATGTCAAACGGAACCGATCGACGCTGGAGGAGCGCATTCGCAAGCGCCGCGCACTATCAGCGCAGGCACGGGCTCAAGCTGAAGAAGCCCGTAGAAAGCTGCAGAAAGAGGTAGCCAAGAAGCCGCCACCAACTCGCAAAGTTTGGAGGCCGAAGTCTGAAGCGGCGGTTCAGACCAAAAAGCAACAACTGCAGCCCCTGACAGTTCAACCTCCGGCGAATCAATCCAGACCGCCGATGATTCCCACAACTGCTCCGGGAGATCCCGCAGGACCATCCCAGAAAAGGAAGTCAGTCTTGGAGCGCCTCGGTCCAATCCAAGAACGTTTGGGCCCACTAAGAATTCCCCAAACAACGCAACATGCTGGAGGTCGCCGTAACCCTCAACATGACAAAGAAATCATGGCACCCAAGCGCACTATGCTGCGCATTGAAGTTCAGGAGCCCGCTGAGAATTCACGCCCAAAAAGGCAGGTCTCAAGGCGCGTGACTCTTGAAAGTCCAAAGAAGGCAGTTCTCCCTCAGAAGGAAACGTTGTCGTCTGATGATGATTACGTTATACCTGAGAAATCGTGCCAACACACGATAGATTGCTCTGATTTTCAAACAGACGAGCTGTACTATCGTGCTGGGAATACGAGCGAAGCCAGAAAGAGAAGTCCTCGAAGACTAGAAACTCAGTGCCCTTGTTCAAAGCTCATTCG
>NC_033800.1:106654388-106675277 GCF_001876935.1 Asparagus officinalis
TTTGCACTTAATGCACTCACTTGTTTTTGGATGCACAGCTATACCCTAAAGTTTGAAAATTTACACTTTAATATCTTCTGTTAACATAACATGAAAATGTTAGGATATGTGAAGCTTAACTATCGGACATGGCCTATACTTCAGATTGAAGAGGAAATAGAAGAAGTTGGAGGAACAGGGTCAACGGCGAAGTAGTTCAAGAAAAAACGACGAGGATTCAGTTTGGCAGATTCACGGTCGACCGCGAATGGCGCGCGGTCGACCGCAAACGTGCACAAGACTCTGGGTGGCTTCTGGATTTTCTGTGGTCGACTGTGTCAGGCCTAGGAATCTGGGTTGGTCTCTGGACTTTCGGCGGTCGACTCGGCAGTCGACCTGCAATACCCTGTAATCATTTTCTGCTCTTTGTCGTTCGTCGCAGTCGACTGCGACGGTCGACCGTGTGTCGGGTTTTGGCTTATGTCGGATTTTTTGACCTGTTTGAATTCTCTTTTGTTTTAACTACTAAGTTATTAAAGGGGTGATTAGGGCAACTTGTAATTGAGACGAAAAATAGTGAAATTTTTTCCAACGGCGGCCGGTAACTTCTCACATTGAGAAGTGAACCACGTAAAATCTTGTGTGTTTGTGATTGTTTTCTTTCTCTCTCATCTCTATTTCCAAATCGCATCAGGGGGTTTGATAAAAAAAACCCTAACAAGTGGTATCAGAACGACCAGGTTCGGCACATGCGATTTGAGGTCAGAGACATGAGATCTGAGAAGGAGGCGTCCAATATTGAGAAGTTTGATGGGACAAACTTCGGGTTCTGAAAGATGCAGATGGAAGACTACCTCTTATCAAAAGGATTTATACTTACCATTGGGAGAGAAGCCAAGTGATGTGAAGGATGCAGAGTGGAAGCTATTAGATCGGAAGGCCCTTGGAGCAATCAGGTTAACATTGTCCAAATCTATAGCTTTCAACATAAAGAATCAGAATTCGACGGTGGATTTCATGGCTGCGCTACCCAGCATGTATGAACAACCCTCTGCGGTGAATAAAGTACATCTCATAAAGAAACTGTTTAATTTGAGGATGTCGAAAAGCCAAAAATTCAAGGAACACCTGAATAAGTTTAATGAGATCACGGATCAACTAAACTCCATCAATATTCAATTTGATGATGAAATACAAGCCCTCTTAATACTTGGTCAGTTGCCTGAAAGTTGGAAGGGCACCGTTATTTCGATTAGCAGGTCATGTGGAAAAGCAAAAATGAAGTTTTCAGAAGTTGTAGATATGATAATGACTAAGGAAATAAGAAGACAAGAAAATGAATTTTTAGTTCAGGGTCGGCATTGAATTTTGAGAGCAGAGGCAGAAATAGAAACAGAAATAGAGAGAATAGTCGACAAAGACCTAATTCGAGGAACAGAAGGTCAAGATCCAGGAATCGAAAAAACAAGAAAAAAATTGATTCCTGGAATTGTGGCAAGCTTGGACATTATGAGAATCAATGCAGGGAACCCAAGAAAGATAAAGAGAATAAGACTGAAGTAAACGTCGTCTCAGGAGAATCAGATGATGCCCTAATTTGTTCGTTGGAGAGCAAGACAGAATCATGGATGCTTGATTCAGGAGCTTCGTTTCATGCTACCTCAAATAGAGATCTATTTGAGAACTACATCTCAGGAAACTTGGGAAAGGTCTATCTTGACGACTCTCAACCGTGTGATATAGTTGGAAAAGGAGCAGAGCAAATTAAACTCAACGGGTCTATATGGAAGCTGAATGATGTGAGACATGTTCCTAGTTTGAGGAAGAATCTAATCTCCATAGGATAGTTGGCTAAAGAGGGATATATAACAACCTTTGCATGCGATACATGGAAGGTTACCAAAGGGTCGATGGTTGTTGCCCGTGATACGAAGAGTGGATCTCTCTACATGACAACAGGTGTGCATGGATCTATTGCAGTGGTTGAAAGCAAAGAAGACCCAAATTTATGGCACTAGAGGCTTGGTCACATGAGCAGCAAAGGCCTGAAAGTTATACAATCGAATGGAAAGCTACCAGGTTTGAGGCCAACTAATTTTGACTTATGTGAAAGTTGCATATTCAGGAAACAGAAAAGAATAAGCTTTAAAAGAATCGGCAGGACACTTAAGGAAAAGAAGCTTGAGCTAGTTCACACAGATGTATAGTGGCCAGCATCAGTACAATCTACTGGTGGAAGGTTATACTTTGTGACCTTCATAGATGATCACTCGAGGAAGACTTGGGTCTATTTTATGAAATACAAATCAGAAGTATTTGAAGTCTTCAAGAGATGAAAGGCTTTGGTAGAAAAGGAAACATGGTTGAAAGTCAAGAAGCTTCGATCAGATAATGGAGGTGAATATGAAGATTACGAGTTTAAGAAGTTTTGTTATGATAGTGGCATCAGATTAGAGAGAACAGTGCCAGATACACCTCAGCAGAATGACATAGCAGAATGAATGAATAGAACATTGACTGGAAGAGCTAGAAGTATGCGACTTCAAGCAGGACTCCCAAAGAAATTTTGGGCAGAAGTAATTAATACAGCTGCATATCTGATCAGCCGGGGATCATCAGTGCCTTTGGAGCACAAAATACCCGAAGAAGTATGGAGTGGAAAGAAGGTAAATCTTTCTCACCTAAAAGTTTTTGGCTATGTTCTTATGTTCATTTGAGTGATCATGTTAGAAACAAACTTGATTCTAAGTCACTAAAATGCTATTTCATTGGCTTTGGTGGTGATGAGTTTGGCTACAAGTTCTGGGATGAGCAGAACAAAAAAAGTCATAAGGAGCAGGGATGTTGTCTTCAATGAGGTAATCCTCTACAAGGATCGTGATGCTGTTTAGTCCACTAGTTCGGTACAACCTGAGCCTACATACTTCGAGTCAGATGATGTTTCATATGGAAGCAACCTTGAGGCCAGTTCTGATGAGGAAGCTGCAGAAGAGTCTGAAGAAGAGATGATGGAGGACATTACTTTAGAAAGGACAAATGCAGATGCAGAGCCTGGTTCGCCTGCTAGAGAGTTGAGGCGATCAGCAAGAGTTTCTAAGCCAAATCCGAAGTATTCATCACTACAGCCCAGAGCTCATTTGAATTACCTATTATTGAGTGAAGGTGGAGAGCCAAAAAGTTATGATGAAGCATGTCGAGTGGATGATGCGAGCAAGTGGGAGCTTGCTATGAAAGATGAAATAAAATCTTTTAACACTAACAAGACTTGGGAACTTGCAAAGTTGCCAGCAGGAAAGAAAGCCTTGAGTAACAAATGGGTGTCAAGAATCAAGGACGAACATGATGGTTCCAAGAGATACAAGGCTAGATTATTTGCAAAGAACAAGTAAGAAATCCTTGGCCCCGACCGAGAACAAGATAACCCTCTGATGCACCTGTTATTCTCTTGTCTGATGATCAGTGGCGAGAGAGCTTCCGTGCAGAGAAGAAACAAATATGGAGATAGTGGGCATCCTTGTCGCAGACCTCGAGTAGGAGTGACCTGACCCACAATCTGCCCATTGAGGCAGAAAGGGAGTGAGGAAGTAGAGATACAACCCAAGATGAGATGCCTCTAATGATCTAGAAATTCCATGATCTGAAGGGCCTTATCAATAAACCCCCATTGATACGGGTGTATCTTCTCTTCGAAAAAAGCAATCCTCATGGGAGCTTGAGGATAGGTGATTCTCATGATATCTTGAGAATAGTGGTGTGAAGTGACACGGTGGAGTACATGATGGAGCGTGGAGCGAGGCGAAGAATCAAAGAATCGAAGCCTCAGTTTTCAGCCTCATGAGTCGACTCATGTGTATGTTTGAGTCGACTCAAGAAATCAAGCCCTGTTAGCAAAATGTCTCTGACCAGTCGACTCATCATTTATGAGTCGACTCACATGAGGTCATGAGTCGACTCATAACTGTTCATGAGTCGACTCATCGGAGCTTTCCAGATTTGTTATGGATTCTGTTTACATGTTTTCCTGTTTGGGTTTGGTCTGGTTATTTACCAGATTGCCACCACGTTGTAAACCCTATAAATAGGGGCTGTTTAGGGTTCTAAACAGGAGGTGAGAGGCCAAGATATAGATCTAAAGGGTTTTAGGTCTAAGTGAGATCCTAATTAAAAGGATTAGGGTTTAGATTGTGAGGATCTATGAGATCTTAGAATCGGAGGGAATTAAGAGAGATTCTAATCATTGTATTAGGGTTTAGAGAGAATTGAGAGGTTGTTCTCGATTCTAGTGAGATTATGAGGGAGAGATTTGTAATAATTAATTCTTCATAATCTAGAAAAGCTATTTTCCTTCGCCATATTGAATTGTTCTTTTGTTTTAGTTGTCTTCTTCTCAACCCACCTTTTGGTAATTTCGCGACCAAAGGGTGCTCGCACGGCGATTCGTATCACCCATTCCACTCTATCATATGCCTTACTCATATCTAATTTTAGTACCATATGGCCAGACTGACTCTGTCACCTTTTTGTAATGTGTGGAGAAGTTCAAAAGCAACAATGACATTGTTCTAAATTGATCTCCCCTGGACAAAGGCACTCTAAAAGAATCTGATCAATCCACCAAGAACTTGCTTTAGCCTATTAGCAATGGTTTTCGTGACAATCTTGTAGACCACATTACATAGACCAATGGGTCTAAAATCTACCACAGTCTTAGGTGAATCCTTTTTTAGGGATGAGAACCATATTGGTTTTATTCCAAGACCTGATAGACAAGCCCTTATTTAGAATCTTCAAACATGCAGTCAAAATATCTAGGCCAATAATAGACCACTGGGACTGAAAAAAGGATGCATGAAAGTCATCTGGGTCGGGTGCCTTAGAAGGGCCCATAGATCGAAGAGCACCCCATACCTCATCACCTGTAAAAGGCTCAAAAATGATCCAAATGTCATCTACTGAAAACTTAGAAGAGATAGCACCACCCACCTTAGCCAAAACATCATTTGAATGAGTGGAAGAAAAAATTAGTTATGAGAAATACTCCTCAATAAGCATTACAATTCCCACCTCATCCTCTACCCAAGTTCCATTAGGATGACATAGACGGCTAATGAAGTTCTTCCTCCTCCTGGTGGAAGCTCTAATATGGAAGAATTTGGTGTTACGGTTCCCGTCTTGGAGCCAATCAACTCTAGCTCGCTGTCACCAGAAGCTCTCTTCCCTATACTAATACTCCTCAATAAGCATTACAATTCCCACCTGATCCTCTACCCAAGTTCCATTAGGATGACATAGACGGCTAATGAAGTTCTTCCTCCTCCTGGTGGAAGCTCTAATATGGAAGAATTTGGTGTTACGGTTCCCGTCTCGGAGCCAATCAACTCTAGCTCGCTGTCACCAGAAGCTCTCTTCCCTATACTCAAGAACCTCCCTCTCCTTTTCAAGTCTTTGGATCTCATCCATATGATCCCCCATATCAAGAGAAGAGTAGATGTTAGACCCTAGAGGGGGGTGATTAGGGTCTTATGCTAATCTAATCCGATTAAATACCAATTAAAATTAATTAATAAGTTATCCTAGCAAGTATGAAATACAACAAGATATGTAAGCTAGGATAAGCAATATGAACAAATGAATATATCCTATCAATGAGATATTACAACTAACACAAGATAATATATCCTACCAAAAAGATATACAATATGATATATGCAAGGATATGTAAACTAACGCAAGGGGTAAACAATATGAACTAAATAGTGGATCATATAAATAATGAGTTATGGACAATGGCGATATAAGATATGAACATAAATATAAATGAACGCCAAAGCACACTCAAACACACTATATGATCACGGAGTTCAGACCTTCCGTCCTACGTCTCCGCTCCCCACTCCCGGGAAGAAATCCACTATCACAACCGGGTTTTCTACGTTCACCTGAATAATGTTTACACCTCACACTCAGTTTTCTAGCTAACCGAAAACTTTACAATCAACACTCTTGCAATCACACTCTACACCCTCACAAGTGTTGGACCTAGCCGTGTCTCCCTCAAGTGCTCGGTTACAACCTCTCCCTAGGCACGTCAACCGACGCCACTCCTCTTGGATTCGACCCCGTCTCTCACCACACACTTCTCTCGGTGTACAAGTGTATTACAAGTGAATACTCCTCTTGGAACGATCCCCGACTCTCACCACACACTCCTCTCGGTGTACAAGTGTATTACAAAGTGAATCTCACAATAAGCACAATATAACAAATGATTGTTCTCTAATATGGATGAGAACACAATGAAAGCTCACATTCAATTGTTACAATCTCTCACAACCCTAATATACTATGTATGCAAATACAATAAGCTTAAGTGGGTGTGTGTAACAATGAAATAAAATTAAATCTAACTCAAATAGCAAACTAGCAATAATAAGAATATGAAAATCAATAATAAAATTGCTAGAAAAAAGAGTTAGAAAACTTCTCAATAGATCAAGAGGTAGAAGGAGAATAGTTGGATGCCCAAACACTAATAGATGATCTCCTCAAGCTCTTGTGAAATTGATTTCTCAAACTCAAACTTCCAAATGCTTAAAAGCTTCTTAAACACACTTAAAACAAAATAAAATCCTTGTTAAAACTCTTTTAAACTTGGTTAAAAACTCTCTTGGATGATGAAAATAGTTATGGCAAAGGGGTATATATAGGCTTGAAGAAACCAACCCCAAAAACCCCAAAAAACCATTAAAAAACAAAAAACAGCAACTAGTCGTTACTGTGTAACGGTCGGCTGCTATAGTAACTTCGATCGACTGGTACGGTTGACCGTGAGCCATATGCAAAGCTGAGTAACGTCCAGAGAGTTTGGCGGTCGACCGTACCGGTCGAGTCGACCGTGGGTACTGTAGCACTGTATATCAACTTTGTAAAATCAATTAAAAATAGTAAAACAGCTCCCAAAAATATGAAATTTTGTGGGAAGTTTATAGACATGTAGAATAACATGTTAGAGAAAGAATTTCTGAAAAATCATTTTCCAGTTGAGATAAATAAATGTTTGAACACAGATTTACAGTTTCTGAAAAACTGCAGACATACACGATTTTGTAAAATCAATTGGGCATAGTAAATTAACTTCAAAAATAGTAAAATTTTGAGAAAAATTTCTAAACATGTAGATAAACATGTCAAAGAAAGAATTTCTTGAATATCACTTTTCATTTATGAAAACTCATCTGTTTTGTAAAACATGTACGAACATGTGCACGAACAAAAACATAATTTTGTAAATTCCATTAAACATAACAAATCAATTCCAAACTTAAAAACATAATTTTGTAAATTCCATTAAACATAACAAATCAATTCCAAACTTGATGAAACTTTGCAAAATATTTATAAACTTGATGAAACTTTGCAAAATATTTATAAACATGAAAACAAACATGTTACAAAAATAAATTTTCAATTTACATTTCTCAATTGTGAAATGTCATTATTTTGTAAAAACATGCATGAATATGAATTTGTTAAGAACATGTTTTTGACAAAAAGAGTTTGAACGCATATTGAAACTTTATGAAATGTCTTCATAAACATTATAACACATGAATATAAAGTAAACATGGTCAATAAAACAATATCACAAAGTTTTCTCAAAATAGCTCATTTTGTGAGAAAATCCAATATTGTGTGTGTATATGATATTGAGCTTAAGGTACTTAACACACATAATATAAAATCTAAACTAGATTATCCAATCTTGATCTTGATCTTCATTGTAGCTCAACTTGGTACACATGTGGATGAAGCTTTAACTTGATCTTTAACTTTGAATTGCAAGGCTTCAACCCGACATTCCACCAACCTCCATTTGATATGATCGTTATGGCGCAATCCATCCATCCTCCAACTCGTTGTTTGCCTAGAAAAAATATAAAAATACAAACACTAGATAAACAACATTAGAAGTAAATTGTTAAACATCATCAAAACAAGAAGGCCAACAGTAGAGAGACTGGAGCTTTCACTAAATAACTGATAATTTGTGCCTCCATCTCCAAAACATTCTTTGCTCCAACTAATGAGATTTGTAGCACAAGACTCTAGCTTCTGACAGGCCGATTCACATAGACCCAATTATGTGGAGATCCCATGCCAAAACCTACTAATAACATCACTCAAATCATCCGCTTTGAGACAAAATGCTTCAAAGCGGAAGGAACGACCATGCCTAACTGGAAGGGGGCGAGAAGTAGAAAAATATATCATAATAGTACCATGGTCAAAAATAGAGAAATCCAAGTGGTATACCTCAGCAGTGGGAAATATGTCACTTCAGCCAGAGTCAGCAACCATCCTGTCCAAGCGCTTTTGGATATGAAATGTACCAGTCTAACGATTATTCCAAGTGAATGTGTGCCAGCAATACCCCAAATCAAGTAGCTCACAATGCAGCAGAACATTCTTGTAAAACTCCAAATTTTTATAAGATAATTGATAAATTATTTAAGTTTTTATGGATTTTATGATGTGTGCTTACCATTCTATGACGAATGGAAACATTTAGAATTTATTTGGAGTATGTCTGCAACTCGGGTTATGGTACCGTGAGTATGCCGTCGTACAACAGTGTGAACTATTTATGGTGATCAAATGAGTCTCTGAATGATGCCAACAATCTTAGAATGTAGTTTTTATGCTACAAGCCTAGTTTAGTTTGATTTAGACTATGTTTGTAGTTTCGGTCTCGGTGTCCCGAGACAGTTCGAAACCTACATTGTTTTATTTTTAATATTTTATTTGTAACCTAGATAGATGTGCTATCAATTCAATCATCTTAGATGTCAAGATTGTGTTGGAGGTAAATTGGCAATTTATTCAGACACCGAAGAAAATCAGATGAACTACGAGCTAGTAAAATACCCGGATGAATAACTGTATTTACTTGTTTTGGTCTTAGTCACTTGTTTTGACTTAGACAACTTTTAATGTGAACCGTTGGATAAGAGTTTGATTGATGGAGAGTAAATCTAGGCCTTTGATTTTCTTTTATAAGGATGAGAATGAAAGAGAGAGGATTATTTTAGTTCATGAACACTCTCTCTCCTTTACTCTTCTTCTTCTTCCTCCTCTCAAAACTCACGGTAACCCATGGTCTTTAGGAGCTAAAAATTTTTAGAGAAAATTGGAGAAACTTTGTGAATGGAAAAGCTTAGCTTCGAGTGGATCTACATCTTTTGTGAATAACAATCCGCTAATTTTCATTTTTCGGAGATCGAATCATCATCAAGGTAAGTTCATCTCCTCTAAACCTCACCCTTCTTTGATATGTTATATTTGATTGTGTTATTAAGTTAAATTCATGATCAAATACTCATATCTTGCCTAATCAAACTATAAAGGAGGGATTTATTTTTTACAAAATCAAGAATAAATCTAGATGTAAATCATGATATGTTTTGCATTAATCTGCTGCACATGTATAACGTTTAACTAAAAATTTAAGATAACAAATAAACTCCAAACTGAACCAAACTAGATCCAAATGAAATATATATGAATCTAGTTTCTAAAACAGAAAACTATTCTTAAAAATAATTTGTATAGAGAAAGATATACTCAATTTACTAATAACATATTTTGTAGAAAACTGCTACACGTGTATAAACTTCAACTAAAAACCGGGTATAGAAAGTAAACTCCAAATTAATCCAAACTAGTGCCAAATCAAAGCTATGTGAATCTAGTTTCCAAAACAGAAAACTATTCTTAAAAATAGTTTGTCTAAAGAAAGATATGCTCAATTTACTAATGATATATTCTATAAAAAGCTGCAAATATGCTGATTTGAAATAATTGATATCTTACGTGAATGTTTCTTCGAGTTTTGCTCTTTAGAATTTAATGCACGACTTCTACGACACATATGTACATATGTGGATGGAGGTTCATTGCATGAGATCCATACGTAGTACATGTGTTTAGCTATAGAGCTCTTGTAGCTTAATTTTGATATTTGTGTGATACATGGGAGCACGTATCGTCGGCGAATTTGATGAACTACGAGCGACTTGATCCCTTGAGAGAGAAGGTACATAGGTAACCATATTGGTGTAGTCATATTTTTTAAATGATGATTATGTATTTCATTATGGGCATTATAAGTCTGATATATGTTGGTATGAGCTTATCTATGATTACACGAGTACGTTGCCTGAGTTAGGCCTAGTAGCCATTCAACAGATTGTTGCCTGAAAGAAAACTATGAGAGTTACTCAGCAGATTGTTACCTGAGGTAGAACTATAAGTCACTCAGCAGATTGTTGCCTGAGTTAGGATTTTATATCACTCAGCAGATTGTTGTCTGGGTTAGGTCTATGAGTCACTTAGTAGAAATATGAGTTGAATAATGAGTTACTCAAATGAAAATTTATGTTTGGTTATGAACCACTTAGTCATGTATATGAAATAAGATGTTGAATACCTATGCTTCTTTACTTATATCATTATGAAATGAGTTTACTTTAATGCAGTTTTCTTCGAGATTTATGAGTTTCTCACTTTTATGAGTTCTGTTGAGATAGAATATGCATAATATAGGTACAGTCTCCATCATATATAGTAACCCTTTTCCTTGGAGACGGATAGAGATGTTCTTGCTAAAACGTTCTGACGCTTGTGTTGTTTTTCTTTCTTTTCTTTTTCTTGAATGCTATTTTAGGAAATTCGTCTGGAGTACAAAGAGGTGCATGCTAGCTTGTAGTAGTGGATATTAGTTCCGCTAGGTAGTTGTAATGATCATGAACTTTTGATATTAGTTAAAATAATTTTTCTAGTGTTTTAAAATATTCAATTATTATTTAAAAAAAGTATTTGTATTTCTTAATTTTCTAGAATTTTCTACAATTTAAAAGTCCAAGTTTAATATTTATTTAAATAATTTTGATATATATGAATTAATTTAGCGTAGTAAAAATTTCTAGAATTAATCTATTGTGTTATGGATACTATTACGTATCATTTTGAATAATACATTGTATTAGTTTTACTATTACGTAATATTTTGTATAATATGTTGTATTATTTTGTACAATTTGTTGTATTATTACTATTATTGCATATTGTCTGTTGTATTAGTATAACTGGTACATTTTATTGTATAGATAATTTTCCCATAAGTATTTAATTTTAAATGTAAGTAATTATAGTTTTTATTAATTATTCTTTTTTAATTGTATAATTAGTTGTATTATTTCTACTTTTATGTATTATCTGTTGTATTAGTACAACTCGTATGTTTTATTGTGTAGATAATTGTAGACGGTAAAAAATACCTCCGTGAGCTTGCAAGAAATTCGCCTGCAAAGGGAAGTCGCCCGAAGCCATGGGAATTCATCTCGCCCGACCGATTCTGCATTCAAATCCGCCAGCAAGCCTCAAGGTCGCCAATATGGTAGGGTATCTGCTGCACCAGATTCTGCATTCAAATCCGCCAGCAAGCCTCAAGGTCGCCAATATGGTAGGGTATCTGCTGCACCACATGCTGAGATGGGCTTTCCCACCCCTCTCGACTCGAAAGGAGAGGGCACAGCATTCCAAGACCGTCAGGTGGCCGCTCACAGTACGGATGATTGGGCAGGTGTCGAGTCGACCTGAGCATTCATAAATGCAACCCACCTCGGCTGTCCAAGTCAAGAGCTAGATCCGTCGGCATTCGGCGAGTTGTCCAAGCCCACTCGAGTACCAGGAACCCGCTTTCCCACCTCTCTCGGCCTGAAGAGAGAAGACACGGTATTCCAGGCCCGTCTGGTCAAACAAACGCCAAATCAACCTGCACCCTCATAAATGCGACTTACCTCACTCGTCCAAGCAAGAGGCGAGAACCGCCGGTGCTCGGTGAGTTGGTCAGATCCACTCGAGTATCCGGCAGCCGTTGTCACGCATACGAGGAGGGGCTTTCCCATTCCTATGTGACGTGATGCAAAACACAGCCCCTCGAATGACCGCTCATGGTACAGATGAATAACAGGCTATCCCTGAACAGTGTATGGTCACATCCCATAATTCAAGGGACAGCCAAACTGTCTTTCTTCCATCTAAAAGCCTCTTCCAGCAACCTTTAAAAGAGGTCGGAAAACTTTGGGAAAAGATCATCAAAGAGGATCAAATCAAAAAGAGATCGAACCGAGATCAAGCCCTCTGCATACTCCTTGCATTGCAGCGCCATTTCCTAGTTCTGAGCCCCGATTGCCGGCGAACTAGAAGATCTGAACTCTGTCGACTCGAGCTTCTACTGCATACTGAAGCTCCCCAGCAACCTCAGTCGAATGGTCCAAGGGAAGCAGACTCAACACGAGCATCGAGCGAAGCATCCTGTAGCCACCGAAAATTCCCCACACTAAACAAAGAGGGCATTCCCTTTGCTTCTGTCATAATTTCGATTTATTATTTTGTAATAAGCCTTCTTATCAATACAAACGAAGTTCCCTGTTTTCGGGAAATCAAAATTTACACCTACAGAAGATGGCGACCACAGTGGGAGAAGCTATTTCCTCAAATGAAATGGTGGTGGCTCAATTCGATGAAGTTGCTGTTGGGACGACCGTGGAGTCCATGGAGATTGAGTTCGACCAAGCCAAGTACGAAGAGTCCTTGTCTTCCTCCTCCTCTGGTGGCGATGCATCCCGCAAACGCCACGGAGTCGTGCGCCGAGGCCGACCTCAAACGGCTAAAGCCTCCGCACCTGGGGGTTCCACCCGAGTCTCGTCAGGGGAACCCGCTTCCTCAGAATCGATCAAGGCCAAGCCATAGATCGAGAGCAAGGGACAGGGGTCCGCCAGATGGGTCGCCAAGCGACCCCCGCAGACACTTGTCCTGGAGGAAACGTCGGTTCACTCTGGCACAGACTACACTGCCACAGCCCGTGGTGATGCTCTCCTCGCTGGAAGAGCTAGCCAACAGCGACGGCAGACACTCGTCAGACATGAGGCCCAAGCCTCCGTTTCCCACAATAGCCTGAGTTGTTGTACGGGCCCGAGAAACATTAGACGAGAAGGCAAACTGCTCGACGTCGGAAGGTTCTCCAAATCAGGAGCACCGACCGAGGAAGGCAGGGCCACCCGCTCAGGAGGACTTCGCTTCTCAGGTCACATCCCTGATGCGAATAAACCACCCCGAGCGAGCGAGCCCACCCGAATAGGCGAAAGCCTCGCCATAACCCTTTGGCGGATAAACGTAAAGGCAAGGAAATAGGCGACACCTCACGAACCCGCTCGTCCAAACGAAGGGTTGAGACCCGCCTACGTACTGGAGTTCGCCCAAACGCGAAGACTCACCAGTCAAGGTGAGATCGCCTAACTCCAGCACCAAAACATTCCACTCAGCGTGCACCAGAGAGTACATCCAAAGATCTCTCGTGCACTTACCCGAGCGATCCTTCTGATGCTGGGGGTTGTCACCAACCGCCCACAAAAGACCTCCGGGAATACCTGACTCGCAAACGCACCATACATGAGGCGAATCCTCAGTGCCATTGCGAAAGGCTCATCCACACGGTACTCGCTGACTGCCAATGCATAGGAACGGTGAAACCTTCGGTGTTTGAGAGACTTTCTCAACAACCCTCTCGACCGAGGCCCTCCCGTCGAAAGCGTCGTCACCAAAAAGGGTGCGCTGCCGACGACCTAGAACTCCCGTCCGCTACAGTCAACATGACGGACAAGGGTAAGGCAGTACTTTACGACTCTCCGGATTCGGACTCTGTCCTAGGGCCTAACCCTCGGTTCGCCCAACACCGGCAAGAGGGTATATACCAGTGTACCCGTAGTCGCAGAGGGGTAAGCATCGGGTTTGATTACTCCACCTTAGCCCTTCCCTCCTGCGGCGAAGACGAGGTTCACTCGGCGGCGGCCACGTCCTAAACCTCGTGCTCAAGTCAGGACGTGATAGCAAGGGTGCACATGACTGAACTCACCCATGACCAGACGGTCACCCAGAAGCTCGAAGAGCAACATGCGACCATTGATTCCCTAAGGGAGATGATGAAACAACTTCTAAACAAGAAGAAGAAGAAGAAGGGAACCCAGCGCACCTTACCCCGGCGAGCAGGAGATAAGGAGTGGGTACCTCCTCACCGTCCAGTGACTGAGACGGAAGATAATAGTAATCCGCAATCCGATTACTCTTCCAAAACGTCGCTAGGAACGTTGCATACTGGGGGTAGTACCCGCGACAAGAGGCTCGATGAGTTCCAAAGCCAACTCAACGCACTCAAGCTTCAACAGAACATGAACAAGCTGGGGGTGGTCCGACCCTACCCTGTCGAATGGGATACGGTCCCCTACCCGGCGAAGTTTAAGCCAATTAGTTTGGTGCAGTTTGACGGCAAGGGCTCGCCCTCGCAACATATTTACTACTTCATGGCGCAAACCGGATTCCTCACGGGGAACGACGCCATTCTCACTCGGCTATTCATAGGCACCCTAAAGGGGGTGGCCTTCGAATGGTTCCGCAAACTAGAACTCGGCTCCATCAAGTCATGGGCCGATGTTGAGAGGCTCTTCCTCGCCCGCTTCTTCGACGATGACACGGAGGTGTCAATGGCCACCCTCCTCGCCGAAAAGCAACGAAAGTCGGAGTCAGTCAATGACTTTGTGAAGAGGTTCCGCAACAGATCTGTCCACTATCGGGACCAAGTTTCCGAATCCACGTTAATCGAGATGTGCCGTAATAATCTCCCAATCCACATCCTATCCAAAGTGGGCGCGGTGGAAACCCGGACGTGGAAGGAGCTTGTTCGTCAAGGCGAGCAAGTGGAAAACATGATCAAAAGGCTAGAGACCGAAGAGCCGCAGCCCAAGAAGGGAGCTACAGAACCAGCCGTGCCAAAGAATCCCCCTCGGTCCAGAGGAAAAGAGATCATGGCCGTTGACTCTGCCCCGGCGCCGAAGGCTGCTCAAAGGCCGAAGCCCAGACAATTTGAACAACACCCCCCGCAGCAATACAACTTCAAAGAGGACCAGGTGGTGGCGACATTCGACACTCTGCTTAAGAGTGGCCGAATTAAATTGCCAGAAGCCACAAAACCTAAGGAGGTGGACAAAACCAATGACCCGATTTATTGCGCCTACCACAGATTCCTGGGCCACCACACGACCAAGTGTTACGTCCTCAAGGATAAGCTTCAAGCCCTCTACGATGCGGGGGTCCTAAAGAAGGAGAAGGTTCAGAAGCAGGTGACCACGAACATGATCACCTTGAGCTTTGAAACAAATATCCCAGAAGTCCAAGCCCCGGCAGGGATAGTTCCTATGCCCAAGGCAGTCTTGAAAATCACCAACGATGACCCCTACAATCAGCGAGAGAAAGGCTTAGCTCCGCAGGTTCTGCTGTCAGGTCAGGTGATGTGGGTCCATCTGGACCTCGTCAACGACGAACAATGGACTACAAAGCCCTCGAAAGGGGCTAAAGGAAAACATTGTAATGTCATCTCCGCTATTCTAGATGGGAAAAAGACAGCGATGAACGCCTTGACCAACTCCGAAGAGGAAGCCACTGTCCTCGCCACGAGAGCGGGGAGGGAATTCGCGAAGGAATATCCCGTGACGGCGGAAAACTCGGCAGGACCTCCCGCGAGGCCAGTAGCAACTGCCCCTCCCAATCCAGACGGACTAGGCTCAAGCCGCCAACCTTTTCGGTTAAATGTGCTCGCGCAACTGAAGAACATCCCTACGCGAATCACCATGTACGACCTCCTGCGATTGTCCAGGTCTACCCGGGAGGCTCTACAAGAGGCGTTGGCCGACTCAGAGGTGTTCTCTGCCCACTTCTTGAAAGAGACAGAGGCAGAACAAGAATGCGTGAATTGTTGCCAGGTCTCTAAGAGACGGGTCCCGTGCATCACTTTCACTCCCGAGGACATGCTCATCAAGAGCACATCCCATGATCGGCCGTTGTACTTCACAGGATACGTCGGTTCATCGAAAGTAGATCGAATTCAAGTCGACCCGGGTTCGACGCTGAGCATCGTGCCCCTAAAGTTGATCAAACACTTGGGGATACCGCCAAAACACCTCTCCTCGACCACCACAACCATCTTTGGCTTTAACGCCACGGGGACTCGGCCGCTCGGCAAAATCCGCCTGAAATGTCGGATAGGCGACATGAAGACGGAGGTGACATGCTACGTCATCGACGCCGAACCTTCCTACAACATACTCCTAGGGCGTCCGTGGATCCATAGCAACAGAATAGTCTCGTCTACGTTACACTAATGCCTGAAGTATGTGGACGACTACGAGCGAGTGAAGACGATAGTGGCCGACAAGCAACCCTTTAAATGCGTCAAAAACTACTTCACAGATTCTCTGCTATATCAAGACCCCGACGAGCCACCGACAGAGGAGCTGGAGAGCGGCAACGAGGCAGACAACGATCCTGAGTACGGCGACAACTTAATCCTGAACGACTTCGAGTCAATTGTAATCGGTTACGAGAGTCACCATGTAACCAACGCTGTTCAGGCGGAGGAAGTTATCATGAATGAGAAATCCAACTTTGCTTATTTGTCGTCTTGCTCCACATCCGAGGATGATGCACCCAATAACCTATGGTCGACACTCTACAGTGATCCTTCCCTGCACTTGCCAGTGTGCTCGTCATACGTCGCCAAGGCGCAGCCGATCAGGTCATCGCAAGCTGTGTTCGTCGTGCCGGGATATTATCTTCGGTCGAATCGATCATCCCCTACGCACGCTATGGGATGAATCCGAGGACGAGGATCCAACACCCCAGTTTTCACAATACAGTCAAACTGCGAAGCGCATGATGAGCGACATGGGGGTACGACCTCACTCGTTTAGAGGGTCTGAATTACGGCCGAGGGCGTAAAATGGTCATCCGACCCGCTTACGTACCCAAAGGGAAACCCTCAAATTACTTCAACAGAATTCGGAGAGGCTTAGGCTACTCCTCCTCCTCGTTGGATTTGTGTTTTTACGCCAATGAGGATTCCGACTATGCATGTTCGGGGGATCAATCGTCAACAACCTCGGCATAGGACTCGGACGTCAACATGAGGGATCTGTTCGGTAGCCTTACGGTCAACATGGCTACGATGGATCCCGCCGAAATGGCGGAGTATGGACAAGTTCTGCTTTATGACGAGACGTGGGATCGCCATGTTAACGCCTAGTGGAACAGTCGCTTTGAGCAACGCGAACCACCAACCGAAGACGAAATCCTCCAGGTGAACATGGGTAGTGAGGCAAATCCCAAACCCATATTCATCAGCGGCAGTTTGCCTCCCCAGGAAAAAGAGGACCTCATTGCCCTTATACGGGAATACATTGACGTCTTCGCATGGATCTACGAGGATATGCCTGGTCTGGATCCGCGAGTGGCCACGCATCGTCTCAACATCAGCTCAGACGCCAAACCAGTCAAACAACAGCAGAGACGGTTTCACCCTCAGATCATGGAGGCGATCGAAGCCGAAGTGAAGAAACTGATCGAATCCGGTTTCATCAGGGAAGAGCAACACCCCGACTGGGTGGCCAATATTGTTCCGGTTTTGAAGAAAAATGGTAAGATTCGCATCTGCATCGACTTTAGGGACCTTAACGCTACGTGCCCCAAAGACAAATTTCCCCTGCCCATCACGGATGTCATCATTGACAACACGTGCAGATTCGAGAGGATGTCCTTCATGGACGGTTTCTCGAGGTACAATTAAATCAAAATGCACCCCGAGGACGAGAAGCACACTTCGTTCAGAACTCCTATGGTGGTGTATTGCTACACCGTTATGCCCTTCGGACTCAAAAACGCTAGCGCAACCTACCAGCGCGCCATGAGTATGATCTTTCGAGATCATCTACGGAAGACGGTCGAATGCTACGTGGACGACCTGGTCGTGAAGAGTCGCCATAAGGAGGACCACCTCCAAGACTTGAGGACAATGTTCGAACTCATGAGGACTCATCAACTCAAGATGAACCCTACTAAATCATTCTTAGGGATGTCTAGCGGCAAATTCCTCGGCTTCGTCGTCATGACGATAGGAATCCGGGTCGACCCAGACAAGGTGCGGGCTATTCAAGAGCTCCAACCGCCCCGAAATCTCAAAGAGCTAAGAGGCCTTCAAGGACGATTGGCTTACATCCGAAGATTCATTTCAAATCTTTCGGGCAAATGTCAACCCTTCGCCAAGCTAATGAAGAAAGGTACTTCCTTCGTGTGGGATGAGTCTTGCCAAAATGCCTTTGAGGAAATCAAGGCTTATCTCTCAAACCCACCCATCCTCACGGCGCCGATCTCAGGGAAGCCATTCCTCATATACATACGGGCTATGGATCACTCTCTATGCGCCCTCTTGGCACAAAACGACGATGCGGGCCACGAGCAAGGCATCTACTACCTGAGCAGAACCTTGCAGGGCACCGAACAGCGGTACCCAATGATCGAAAAAGAATGCCTGGCCTTGGTGTTCGCCATCCAAAAGATGCGACACTACCTGGTTGGCCAGACAATTCACGTTATTTCCCGGATGAACCCCATCCGAGTATTCATGACACAACCGGCAGCGTTGAATTGGCGTTTGGCCAGATGGGCACTCCTGCTATCTCAGTATGACATTCATTTCATGCCACAAAAGTCGGTTAAGGGGCAGGCCATCTGCGATCTTATGGCTAGTCACCCGCTGAGGGCGAAGACCGACCTATTTGAAGATCTGCCAGATAAACCTCCCAAAGCCAATGTGACTTCATCACCAGAGGCGTGGCAGATGTTCTTCGACGGCGCGTCTCGTGCAGGCACGAGCGGCTCTATTGTTACAGGAGTGGGGGTGGTCCTCACCTCTCCGCATGGCCATGTGTTGCCCAGAGCCTTTTCTTTGACAGAACCGTGCACCAACAACACGGCTGAGTACAACGCGTTACTCATAGGGCTCGAGTTGGCCAAAGAGTTAGGGATAAAGCATCTGGAGGCTTACGGCGATTCCCAACTCATCGTTAAGCAAGTGACTGGCGAATATGAAGTCAGGAACGACGATCTCATCCCACTCCACAAAGCGGCTATCAAACTAGTAGAGTCATTCGAGAGTTTCTGTATTGAACACGTGCTCCGTTCCAAGAACACGCATGCAGACGCTCTTGCATCTTTGGCGGATAACTTGGCCTAGCCCTTAGGAACAACCCAACGGGTCACAGTCGCCAGCCGAAGACTCTTCTAACCAAAAGACGTCCCAGAGGCGAACGCCACCCATCAAACCCCTGATCAGCTCGATCAGGAGGACTGGCATCTCCCGATCATCGATTACGTTCTATACGACATGTTGCCCGAAGACGCAAGGGAACGAGAGTCTATCCGACGACGTGCCTCGAGGTTCTACTATGATTCGACCACCAAGACGCTATATCGGAGGTCATACGACGGCTTGTTGCTTCGATGTCTTTCAAAAGCGGAGGCACAGGAGGCCCTATGCGAAGCCCATGACGGCACTTGCGGAGCTCATCAGCCTGGACCCAAGCTTTGGGATCGCCTGCGGAGGATAGGCTACTTTTGGCCTGGGATGGTTGTCGACGCGGTCGCTTACGCAAAGCGCTGCCACGAATGCCAAGTCCACGCCAACTACATGCACCAACCTCCTGAAGATCTGCATCCGACGAGGGCGTCGTGGTCCATCGAGGCATGGGGGATGGACATAGTCAGACTAATATCCCCACCATCGGCGAGAGGCCATCACTTCATCCTCGCGATCACTAACTACTTCTCTAAGTGGGCCGAAGCCGTCCCCTTGAGAGAGGTCAAGACTAATGACGTGATCAAATTCATCAAACACCATGTCATATACCGATACGGTGTACCTCGATGTATTATTCATGACAACGGCACGCAGTTCGTCAGCCATGCGTTCACCAGGTTTTGCGACAAGTTCCCAATACAAAACCTGTCGTCCACGGCCTACAACCCTTCGGCGAATGGTTTGGCTGAGGCATTCAACAAAACGATCATCAAGATTCTGACCAAGCTAACTTCCAGTAGCAAACGCGATTGGAATGAAAAGCTAGGCGAAAGCTTATGGGCATATCGCACAACGGTTCGTACACCGACTGTCAACACGCCTTATTCATTGGTATATGGCTGTGAAGCTGTGTTGCCTTTAGAGATTCAAATCCCATCCCTCCACGTCGCCCTAGCAACGGGGATGACGGTTGAGGATAATCACCAATGACGACTCGCGGAGCTAGAAGCGTTAGACGACAAGCGATTAGAAGCTCAACAGCACATTGAGTTTTATCAAGCCCGAATGGCCAAGGCTTTCGATAAGAAAGTCAAACGCCGAGCCTTCAAGGAGGGAGAACTGGTACTGGCCGTTCGTCGACCAATGATCCTCACCTCTAAGAAGAAGAACAAATTTTAGCCCAAGTGGGAAGGACCATTCGTGGTAGAGACAGTCTACTCGAATGGAGCCTATCGCCTCGTCAAGTCAAATGGCAATAAGATCATGATGCCCATCAATGGCAAATATCTGAAGAAGTACTACCCTTAGTTCTTCTTCCCAAACTCCCATGAGTGCATGAGTCTAAACTGGTCCTCACATCCTCCAACTGGTATAAGAGGTTAAACTATTCCCTACGCTTCCATTTCTTGAGCCAGGTTACCAGTACAGGCGAACTGCTCAGATCAGGTGAGCTTAACAGTTTAGGCGACCTCCACTTCTCGAGCCAGGTTCCCAGTACAGGCGAACCGCCCAGACCAGGCGGAACTAGCATTTCAGGTGGGCTGCATCAAACCCCCACTCGGTCAAACCTTTAAATAGTTAGGACCAAAGCCATAATCCCCTCTCGATTCCTTCCATGAACTAGAGGTCCACAAATTGAACGATCAAACCTTTAAACAGTTAGGATC
>NC_033800.1:106675493-106699116 GCF_001876935.1 Asparagus officinalis
CGGAGGGGCGGAGGTCGGAGTCGAGGGTATAGGTTCAGATTGGGGCTCGAGAGGAGGAGGAGGAGGAGGGCGTTTTCTAGGGTTTGGGGGAGCGCTGCGTTGGAGGAACACCATGGCTAGGGTTTTGGGGGGGAAGGAACGAGAGAGGACGGTTTGGGGATTTGGGGATTTTGTTCGGCGGAGGCGAGGAGATGAAACGAGGTGAGAATTTTCGCGCCAAAAATCGCAGAGTAAGGGTGTATTCAATTATTTGTCATCCCATATTAATATCTTAACTAACCACTCTTAAGTATTGGTTATTCATCATTAATAACTGATTTAGTCTATTTCAAAATTTTCTCTAATCCTTTATGACTTGAGGATAATATAAAAATGCTAAAATACCATATTGCCTTAAAAAGTGATAGCTCTTTAATAGTGTAGCCTAGAAAGTGACACCGGTGATACTTTAACCTAAAAAGTGATAAATCATTGACGCATAGGCCTTTTCTATTTTTAAGTGAAATATTAAAAAAATATCATACAAGACCTCCCTTTTCTGGATTAGCCCTCCTCTCCCTTTCCAATTTCTAGGGGTAATTTTTAAGTGAAATATTAAAAAAATATCATACAAGACCTCCCTTTTTTGGATTAGCCCCCTCTCCCTTCCCAATTTTTGAATTTTGTATTTAAAAAAAACACATTCCTAACCTTTCCTCCTCTCTACCTCTCCTTCTTCCTTCTTTCACATATCTTTATCCTTACCTTCTCTTATTCCATCGTCACCTTCATTTTATTCTTATCCTAATCCTCAAGTCTTCAACATGTGGCAAGATCACCTTATCATCACCTTCATCATCCAGCAGTGGAGGCTCAAACAACTTCAAGTACTCGGCATTGATCACCGAATACATGCCTAAGTAAGGCGGTAAATCGAGCTTGAAAGCGTTGTCGCCAATCTGATCGAGAATCCGAAATGGACCATAACGTATCAGTTTTAACTTCTTCCCTTCTCCCTTTAGCCTCTCCTTACTCAATTTCAGCCACACCATATCGCCCACGCCGAAGTTACAAGGAACCCGATGTTGATCATGTTTCGCCTTGTACCTTGCTTGTGATTTCTTCAATTGTGCTTCAACCGAGGCATGAATATGCGCAATCTTCTCCAGAAATCGCTGAGCACGTTGTTTTTCATTCCCCTCCTTGCCGTCCGTCGTAGCTTCACTCGAAAACACGAGATCAAACGGACTCGACGGTAAGAATCCATAACAAGTCTTAAACGGTGATTTTCCCGAAGATCCATGAATCGCCCGATTAAAAGCAAACTACAAATATGGTAAGCTCTCATCCTAAGTCTTGGGATGCCTGGAATTATACCCCCGCAACATATGCACCATAGTCCGGTTGACTACCTTCGTTTGCCCGTCTGTTTGTGGATGAAAGGCCGTGCTCTTCTTCAATTTAGTGTCCATCAAACTCCACAAAGAATCCCAAAAATGTCCGAGAAACCGGTTGTCCCGATCTGAAATAATCAAACTCGGCAACCCAAAATGCTTCCACACATGCTCGAAGAACAACTGTGTTGCACCCGCTCCCGTCACGGTCTTCTTACAAGGAATCAAAATCACCATCTTACTGAACCGGTCCACCACAACGTACATATAGTTATGCCCGCGCTTGGTAGTCGGCAACCCTCCTAGAAAATCCATAGATATGCTCTCCCACGGCCTAGAAGGAACCGGTAGTGGTAGGTACAATCCCCTCTTCCTGTTAGAAGGCTTTGAAATACAGCATAACTTACGCCCTCCAACATACCTGGTCACATCATCAAGCATCCGTGGCCAAAACACATGTCGCCGTAGATTGAGAAGCGTCTTCTGAATTCCAAAATGCCATTGCACACGCGAGGTATGTGCTTTCCTAATCCACTGCAACCTATCACCCTCCTCCGGAATGCATAATGAGGTCCCACGATACAACAAGCCATCTTCTCCAAGTGCATACTCCCCCTTTTGACCATCCTTCGCCTGCTCGAACACACTACTGAAGTCTCTACTGGACGCGTACAGCTGTACATACTCCAAAGGAACCAAGGGCTGAATACGCGTCACCACCAATAAAGCCCTTACCGGCGGACGAGATAACATATCGGCCGACTTGTTTGTCGCCCCCTTCTTGTACCTAATATTGATGTTGAAAGTCATCAAATAAGACATCCACTTCATGTGCCGCGCCTGCTGTAGCTTCGTCTGGGCATGTAAAAACTCCAACGGCTTGTGATCCGAGTGCACAACCACCTCCTTCCCTAACAAGTACACCCTTCAATGCTTAATCGCCTGATAAAGTGCATAGAACTCCTTGTCATAGGTCGGGTAGTTCGCAATAGCACCCGTACACATCTCAGAATGGTATTCCACTGGCTTCCCATCCTGAATCAACACCGCGCCCATCGCATAACTAGACGCGTCGGTCTCCACCTTGAAAGTCCGCTGCAAATTCGGCAAAGCTAACACTGGTGCCTCCGAGATCTTTCTTTTCAGCAACTGAAAAGCCTCCTCATGCGTCTTTCCCCACTCAAACTGAACCTTAGCCTTTGTGAGGCCATGTAATGGTGCCGCATAAGTCGAAAAATATCGAATGAACTTACGCAAATACTGGCAAGCCCCATGAAGCTTCTCACCTCAGTTACTATCTTCGGCGTCGGCCACTTCGTGATCACCGCCACCTTACCCGGATCTATCCTCCTCTGACCCTTCTCCACGATGAAGCCGAGATACACCAACTCATCCTTCCCAAACTCGTACTTCTTCCCGTTGAGCTTCAGTTGTCCGTCCTGCAACACTTTAAACACCTTCTCCACATGAACAAGATGCTCCTCCCAGGTCCTGCTATACACCAAAATATCATCAAGGTACACAATCACAAAATCCTCTATGAAAGGTCGCAACAAATCATTCATGAGCCTCATAAAAGTCGCCGAAGCATTACATAACCCAAACGGCATCACCAACCACTCGAACAGGCCCTGATTGGTCTTGAACGCCGTCTTCTAAGTGCCTTCCTCCCGAATCCTTACCTGATGATAGCCATACTTCAGATCCAACTTCGTGAAGACCCTCGCTCCTTCTAACTGGTCCGTAAGATCATCGATCCGTGGTAGTGGGTAACGATTCTTGATCGTTATCTTGTTGAGCGCTCGGTAATCCACGCACATGCGCCAGCCTCCATCCTTTTTGGGTACCAATAACACCGGCGACCCGCAAGGTGAACAACTCGGCACTATCACTCCCGTCTCTAAGAGCTCCTGAACCTGTTTCTTGATCTCTTCAGACTCTTGTACTAATGTGCGGTATAGGCCTATGTTTGGCAAGGAACTCTCACCGGTCAACATAATCTCATGCTCTACACCTCGCCGTGGTGGTAGTCCCGTGATTTTCGAAAATAAGTCCGCATACTTGGCCTTCAAACTGTCAAGATCTCCCTCCTGAAGCTTGCTTAAGGTGGACAAGCATATCCTACTCAGCTGCTCTTCGTAAGGCCGAATGAACAACAAAACGAACTTCCTGCCCGCATTCACCAACCTCTTAGCCTGAGTCACAGTCACCAAACTCGTCTCCTACGGAAGAGATGCCGAACGAAAAATGAATTGCGTGCCATCCTTGGTGAACGTATACTTTTGGGCCCGCCGATCATATACCGCATGTTTATCCCACAAGTAAGGATTGCCCAAAATAACTTGGCAAACATCCAACGGAACCACGTTGCATGTGACCTCGTCAATATACGACTCATGGAGTGCAAATCTGAACGTACACTGGTTCATCACACTCAATCCCGCTTCCTTCTGAATCCACCCTAATGGATAGGGCTTCGGATGCTTCACCGTCTTCAATCCCAACTTCTCTACTAATGCTTCAGATATCAGGTTCTTCTGACTCCCTGTATCTACAATGGCATCCACCAAGCTAGTCTTGACCTGCAACTTCAAAATAAAGAGCTGCTCCCTCGGGTCATCGTCTTCTTTCGTGGCCCGTTTTCCTGCCATAAGGTTGAGGTTGTTGTTGGGCTCTGTCATCCCGGGAACCTTCTTCGGATCCTGCGCTATCACGTATACTTTCTTCTCCTCTTTCTTCTTCAACCCTTTCGGCTTCAGATGAGGGTACTTCTCCCAGCAACGATCAGCCACGTGCCCTGTCTGCTTGTAGTGATTGCATGTCAATCCTGCCTTCCTCGAATCACCCTTCTTCTTCTCTTCTTTATGTTGAGAGCCACTAGACTTGCCTCCTGACTATTTGGAATCACCCTTCGTTTCGTTGCCCTTCTTTTGTTTGCCCTCAATAGCAATTGCCTTCACGCTCGCCTCTGCAATCGTCTCGACCATGAACAGCTTCATCTCCTTCCGGATATAATCATTTAGACCCGCCATGTATTTTATAAAAATGGAGTATTCATCCGTTGCGATGTTTAGAGCCATCGCCTGCTACTGGAACTCCGTCGTATACTCTTGAACGGTCTGATTGAATCTTTAGCGCAAGCCGTACCACTTGTACCAACGCTCTTCGAGGAACCCCACAGGATAGAACTGCTTCCTCAGTAGCTCCTTGAATTTATTCCACGACACCGTCTTCTTTTCCTGTTTACAATAGGACTTCCACCACGTCAACGCGTGCCCCGAAAGCTTCAACGTCGCGAACACGATCTTCTCCTTGGATGAATATCCGTAGAGAGTGAAGTACATCTCCATACACTCAATCCAATCATCGAGCTTCTCCACATTGACACTCCCTTCATAAACAGGAATCTCCACTTTGAAATCAATCTTTAAGTTTTGGTAATAATTCTTACCCCCTGTATATGAAGCAGACTTAACAACCTTGGCCTCTTCTTCCGAATCTGATTTCTCGTGTTCTTCATCGGACTCAACAAGTTTCTTCTTACCCTTCAAAGAAGATTCCTCCTTTTTGTCCCCTCCATTAATGAGACCCATGAGCTGAGTAAGAGTAGTCCCGATCGTCTCTATCTACTTCTCCATAGCGTCAAGTCTTGCTGAGTTATCTGCTTCAGACATCTTCTCCCTCCTTATCTTCTGGACCTCTTCTAATGAAATAAGGACCTTGCCTAGCTTCTTGTATTGCGATCGAGTCAGGACCATACACAGGATGCTCCCTTCGTAGGATCTGATCGCTCTGATACTAACTTGATACGAGTTGTCGTGCGAGCACCTTTGATCGCGGAATTATCAAAGGTGGGTTGAGGAGAAAACAATAAGAACACAAGAATAACTCAGGTTTTGGACGAAGGAAAATACCTTCTCTAGATTATGAGTATGCACTTTACAATCTCTCACAATCTCATTCTAGAATTGAAGAACAAGCTCTTCAAATCTCAATTACAATCTAATCTCTCTTGATTAAACTCTCTGATCGTTTTAAACCCTAAAACAATCCCTTATATAGGTGTACAAACGAGGGTGGCAAAGTGGTAAATAACCAAGCTCAACCCAAATAGGAAAACGCATAAATAGAGTCCTTAACGAATCTGGAAAGCTCCGATGAGTCGACTCATGAACAGTTATGAGTCGACTCATGACCTCATATGAGTTGACTCATAACTGATGAGTCGACTGGTCAGAGACTTTTGCTAACAGGGCTTGAGTTCTTGAGTCGATTCAAAACTGTATATGAGTCGACTCAAGACTGATGAGTCGACTCATAAAATGATGAGTCGACTGGTCAGAGCCGAACTGCGAACTAGGCTTGGTTTCGTGAGTCGACTCATGACAGGCATGAGTCGACTCAACCTGATGAGTCGACTCATGTACATGTATGAGTCGACTTACAGGCTGAAATCTGGATACTTTGACTCTTCGATTCTCTGCCTCGTTCCTCGCTCTAACCTGCGTTCTCCTGTACTGATTGACACCTCTATTCTCATGCTATCATGAGAATCATCTATCCTCAAGCTCCTATGAGGATCGCTAAGTTCCAAAGAGAAGATACACATGTATCACCTAGGCACTCGACTCCTCAGTCGATAAAAAGCCATTGGTACCTTATCAGGAATAAACCCAAGGCACAACCCTTTGGTCGACTCCTACAGTCGTCTCTCGGCCCTAGGGAAAATAGAAGACCTAGTCACCTAGGCACTCAACTCCTCAGTCGATAAAAATCCCTTGGTACCTTATCAGGAATAAACCCAAGACATAACCCTCTGGTCGACTCCCACAGTCGCCTCTCGGCCCTAGGGAAAATGGAAGATCTAGTCATCTACGCATTCGACTCCTTAGTCGATAAAAAGCCCTTGGTACCTTGTCAGGAATAAACCTAAGGTACAACCCTTTGATCAACTCCCACAGTCACCTCTCGGCGCTAGGAGAAGGAAAAGGTCTAGTCGACTCTCTCGAGCCTAGGCAACCAACTTCAAGGATTCCTGTATCACCTTTCAATCAAGCAGGAACAAGAAAAATTCAAGAGTTTAAAACACTCGAAATGAATTTATTTCTTCATTACCTCTTCTTATTTACAAAGTCAAAAGTACCAATTACAACGATTGATAAAAAAAGAAGAAAGGAAACATGACTCATTCTTATTTTTTTCTTAATCCGTGAGGGTCTCCGGAGGTGAAGCTGTCGCATCAGCAGTTGCCGAAGCCTCTTGGCCCAGAGCACCAGCATCAGCAGGAGGAGCAGGCATCACAGGGGCTTTAGTCCCCCCTTCCATTAGCGGAATGACAGCTATCGTTTCCTCATCCGCGCTGTCTGAAGACTCGTCGTCATCACCTGACAGCAATCTCCCTTCTCTCGCCTCGAAATCCCTAAGAAGATCGAGACAGCAAGAGACTTGCAAGGGGTAAAAGATCCCAGAAGGACGGTGTGAGCTGGAGGGACTAAAGCGGCAAAGTAATCAACTCCGGGTTTGCACGCCAATGCTACCTCAAGTTTTCCAATGGGGCTATGGCGCCAGTCTTCAACTGTCTTCGCCCTATGCTATGGCGACTGCTCTTTCTCGAGATCCCGCCTCAGCTGCTCGTTTGAGAGGTGACTCGATTGAACAACTTCCTCGGTGGCTACTCTGAGGGCCCTCTTAGAATCAACCTCCTCAGCTAGAGTAGTCAGCTTCTCATCTCAATCAATGACGTCTCATTGAAGACGATTGATCTCCCTCCTTTGTCGAACTACTTCGCCTCTCAACTCCATGATTACAGACGCCATCTCACTGTCAAAATCAATTCTACTCAGTCTCTACTCACTTATTTTTTCCTTGGATCTGGCCACAACCACATCTAAGCGAAAGGGGCTAACTGTTATGGGGTATCCCCTATTCTTCACAAATATACTATCCCGCGAGCCGTCACTCCCCCAGTCGAGTCGGCTTCATTCCTCAAAGGCGGACTTAGTCGAACCTCTCCATAACAAAAGATTGCTACTTAGCAATTAGCCGACACTCCACCCGAGGACGACTCAGAATATTTCTTCTCAATATTATTTAACATTTTATGATCATCATTATGTCTCCGTCCTTAGCTGTTTGAAACCTTGTCGGTTGCTGGTTCCCCACATCACTGAAGTGACTTCTCGTCGCTCATCGACAAGCCTCGACGGTTGCTGGTTCCCCATATCACTGAAGTGACCTTCAATCACTCACAAATCGACACGTATAGAGCAGAGGGTGACTCAGCCTCCAGCTCACCCCTCACCACCATCTTAAACCACACACTTACGAAGTGTCTATTCTGCCCTTGGCATCCTCTATAAATACATATGCTATTCGCCATAAAAACAGGTTCAGAATTTCTTGCAATAAAAAAACTCTCTAAACAACACATATTGGAAGAACACACCATTCTTCTTTCACCCCACCCAAGTCTGCTAGCTGACAAGACCGTTGGAGGTACCACGGGGGAAACGAGCCCCGTACTCCCACGATTCTTGCATGTGCAGGTGATCCGTCCGCCCCGAGCTCTAAGAACCAGGCATAAAGTCGAAGTAGGAAACGACCCCCCTCGACGGTTCAACCCCTCGACGACTCAACAACTCTGCAACTTCAATCGGCTGTGTGATTCAGACATCAACAATAATAATATACTAAATAATATACTAAACCAATTGGATAAGTTAATTTAGAAGTAATTAATAGATACAATTATATTTTAATAAGGTGTCACATCATCAATTATCCCACATAAATTATCAAATTAAAAGCTCAAATTGTCCCATTATCCTACTTATCCCACTTTACCTCATGTTTGTGGAAAAATTTGCAGTAAAAGAAATAAAAGAAAAAATGATTTGTATTCCTTTAATCTCAGTTACAATTGGATTTTCGATTACAAAAGAGAAGAGAATGATCGGGATTCTCCCCTTTGTTTAATTCTGGGTTCTTCTTGGTGGCGGTGAGATGCCTCCCTCGATTGTTTGCGTCGAGTTTGCTTCTCGTTGACGATCCGAATATCTATACTCACTGGAACAACTGTCTTGTCTGGTTGATAACTCTTGACGAGTTTTGTGATTCAGAACAAGCAACAAACTCTAATGATAGAGTTGTTGGAACCGAAAATAATTCGGTTAATAAGCCAAATATCGACTGCTTAGAGTTCCTCCGTCTGTTGATTTCCCAGACTGTGTAAGGAGTCAATCCTCCTTTTTCTGATTCTGGAAGATCTGATCGAAAAGCTGCGTTGGGCAGCGATGGAGCTGCGTTGGGCAGCGATGGAGCTGCGTTGGGCAGCGATGGAGCTGCGTTGGGCAGCGATGGAGCTGCGTTGGGCAGCGATGGAGCTGCGTTGGGCAGCGATGGAGCTGCGTTCGAGCTGTGCTTGGCAGCGATTGGAGCTGCGTTCGAGCTGTGCTTGGCAGCGATTGGAGCTGCGTTCGAGCTGTGCTTGGCAGCGATTGGAGCTGCGTTCGAGCTGTGCTTGGCAGCGATTGGAGCTGCGTTCGAGCTGTGCTTGGCAGCGATTGGAGCTGCGTTCGAGCTGTGCTTGGCAGCGATTGGAGCTGCGTTCTAGCTGTTGATTGTTGTAGTATTTAGATTTCTCTGTCTTTATATATGGATGACACCAAAGACCAGTAAAGAAGGTCTTATTCAGGCCATTTGTGACAATTGAGGCATCTCAATAACGCTCTATCAACTGCAGGTCATGATCTCCACTGAGTGTGTCGAATATCATTACACTGCTCATCAGCACCTCTAATGGTTGCTAATTAGTCATGTTGTTGTCGCAGCCATCAAGATCAATCATCTCACATAAGAAGCTGCATTCGTGTTTATGGCTGTTGAAGCGGCGTAGGTGATTGAATCGGTGTAGTGTCTTGATGATGGTACGCGGGGAGGACTTCCACGTCTTGGTTTGAAGAGATCGTCGATTTGTAATCCTTTCTGTCAGAGTATTGCTAAAGACTGTCGTTTTGTAATCTTTGCTTTAACTCTTTGACATGTGAAAATCTTCGAATTGTAGCCTTCTGGAAGTCGTCAGATTGTAACTTCCATCATCAGTGTTCGATGGAGACTCAGCTATCCATTGTGATTTTTAGACAGCCTACACCTCACTCAAAATATCCCAAAGAGATAAAATTGTTCAATTGGAACAATTTTTCCACGTGACCCCAATTTGTCCCAACCAAAATAACCCCCTAAGGTGCAAGCCCCTCTTGTGATATTAGATTCATGATGGATGAGTTGCGTCGGCAGCGATTGATAAGCTGCGTTGGGGCTGTGCTTGGCAGCGATTGGAGCTGCGTTGGGCAGCGATTGATAAGCTGCGTTGGGCAGCGATGGAGCTGCGTTCGAGCTGTGCTTGGCAGCGATTGGAGCTGCGTTCGAGCTGTGCTTGGCAGCGATTGGAGCTGCGTTCTAGCTGTTGATTGTTGTAGTATTTAGATTTCTCTGTCTTTATATATGGATGACACCAAAGACCAGTAAAGAAGGTCTTATTCAGGCCATTTGTGACAATTGAGGCATCTCAATAACGCTCTATCAACTGCAGGTCATGATCTCCACTGAGTGTGTCGAATATCATTACACTGCTCATCAGCACCTCTAATGGTTGCTAACATGATATCAGTCATGTTGTTGTCGCAGCCATCAAGATCAATCATCTCACATAAGAAGCTGCATTCGTGTTTATAGCTGTTGAAGCGGCGTAGGTGATTGAATCGGTGTAGTGTCTTGATGATGGTACGCGGGGAGGACTTCCACGTCTTGGTTTGAAGAGATCGTCGATTTGTAATCCTTTCTGTCAGAGTATTGCTAAAGACTGTCGTTTTGTAATCTTTGCTTTAACTCTTTGACATGTGAAAATCTTCGAATTGTAGCCTTCTGGAAGTCGTCAGATTGTAACTTCCATCATCAGTGTTCGATGGAGACTCAGCTATCCATTGTGATTTTTAGACAGCCTACAGAACCCCCTCCAAAGTTTTCGAAAGTTCGCGGTTGACTGGGACGAATTTTCGGAATACTTTGGATCCCAAAACTTTGCTGATTAAATGTATTCCATCGTAGACTGAGTAGAGCATCTCAGGGTTTTAGGCAAATTTTGTCGACATCCTCCTTCTTGTTTGATTCATCAACAATGGCTTTAGACTTCAGCTTGTATGAACAGACTTTCATCCCCAGCTTAGTCAGGAGGACAGCTTCGAAAGACTCTTCTCGATCAGCTTGTCTAGGGTAGAATGATCTCAGCAGTCTGATTATTGCTTGGAATATTAACCCCTTTGAAGGTGTTATTTATGTGAGTGCAGTCATCAGAACGCATGTCTAAATCATGCGTTCGACTGTTTGACCGTGAGGGTGCGTTTGGTAGTTTGAAAAACCCCTCCTCCCCTTCATTTGAAAACGCGAGAATCACGTTTCAGGTGAGATTTTACCTAAAATCTCGTTTCGATTTGACAGCTACAGCTGTTTATAAATGGACCACTGAGGTCAAATCAAAAAGTCATTCGACTTTTCCCTTTCTTGTTTGATTTCTAAACAGGGCTACTGTTCATCTTCTCCAGCGCTTCAACGGAAGAAAGGGTCCGTTCCTGAATATTCCGCCCATCTTCGTCTTCCACTTCACGGTTGCCATGGGACCCAAGAAGAAAATGGCCTCCAAATCGAAGACCGCCCAAGCTCCGGATGTTCCTTTGGCTAGAGCCTCCGGGGATGATCAAGTTCTCACGCCTTCGTCGCTAGTTCCTTCAACCAATGGTAAGATTGACCCATTGGAAGTCGATTTGACAGATCTCTCATTTTCGACCCTTGATTGGCGATCCGTATTCCATCTTTAAACTCAAAAGATAATTCTCAGTGTTTACCAATTAAACGTATGGCTAGCTCCATCGTTCCTGAAATTTCAACGTAGGTTCAGACCCTGCGTTTAAAAAATTTTGGACGCAGGTCTGAACCTTGTGTTTAGAATTTTGGATGCAGGTTGAGACCCTGCGTTCAAGACCCCGAACGCAGGTCTGAACCTTGCGTTTAGAATTTCGGATGCAGGTTGAGACCCTGCGTTCAAGACCCCGAACGCAGGTTTGAACCTTGTATTCTTGAGTTAGACTTCTTATGACTAATTTTTCTATTTGCAGTATGCTACTCCAAAGAGCCTCTTTCTTTCAACCACTACTTCGGTCATGCGGGAGGTGCGGAGAAGAATACAATCTTCAGCTTCGCCTTTGAATATCCAGTGTTTCAGAACACCCACAAAGAACGGTCGAAGCTCATCACTCAAGCCTTTCCTGAGACTCTCAGGTCTTTGGTTACAAATGCCAAATTCGAAACCGCAGAGCGTGAGATTTTAAAGAAGCCGTCCTTCCTATTCGGGGATTCTGTAAAAATGGACCCCAAGCGGATGTCCGAGGGGAATTACAAATGGCTGAAGGTAGTTAACAACCGTCGTCTTTTCCTTCCCAACTTGGAGCGGATGTGGCCAATTTCTTATTATCAGTGCGCTTCTATTCCGCGGTCGATGAATTGGGAACTTGTTCAAGACCAAGGCGGTGTTGCTACGGGGCACATCACTCATCGGGGTACTCATCCCGCTGGTTTCAATAATTTCATGGCTTTGAAGCCAGGTTTATTCCAAAAAGAGCACCCTGTCGGAGAGTCTGCTAAGTTAGCGGAGGTGTTTATCAGAACATTTATTTCTGTCAAAGGAGAGTTCCCTGCTCGGGATTTCAGGGCCCCTACTTGGGTTCACTCCAGTGATGCGGACTGGTGGGCCCGGATGATAAATTTCGTCTTGGAGGAACTAGAAGAACCTTTGAGAATTTCGGATTTGAGAGTTCCTATAACAGCCACTCGATACGGTATTCCTCCGAATTACAGCGGACTCTTCGCTATGCTGGAATTCTACAACCCTCACACCGGCACCTTTTTCACTCCAGTTGGTGAGCTGGGCTTCGCTCTCCACGAAATGTTTGAGATTTCTGGACTGTCTTTTGGGGAATTGCCTTATGAGGAGTTTGTTCCCGGAAGCAGGGAATTAGAGATCCTGAAAAATGGTGCTCCCGAAATCTACGACACTTACTGGGAATTGATGTGCCATTTCCAGATATGTGCGCAAATTACTGGGAAAAGAGCAAGCGGCGTGAAACAAGGACAATGGGCGGAATATCTTTTCCACAATCTGTGGGACAAAGAAGCTGAGGTGACTCGCTTAGCGGCCAGTACCCTTGAGGAAATCACGGAACGTATCAATGACGCAACTTCTCATTATACTTGCGAGGTTGAGGAGGATGTCTTCCCGGCGTTTACCACGTTTGAAAGTTTCCACTATCAGGCAGAAGTTCCAATCTCCGACATGGCTTTGTTTGCTGGTTTTCTAACTCTTTGGTTGAAGCGTTGTGTGGTCCCCACAAGGCCAGTGGATGCTATTACAGTAGAAGTTTTGTACCCCGCCGTTCTATTGGCTTATGGACGACCCTTGAATCTTCTTTCAGCCATGGTGTGCTGCTTACAAAGTGGTTTGCGGGAACTATCTTCCGAATTTGTTGCTGTCAAGAAAGTGGATTCCGACGGGAAGACTATCATTCAGACCCCAACCCCTCGAGTACCGATGCCATACATTTATTTGGTGTCTTGGTTTGTGTTGCATTGCCCTCCGATAATGACGACTCCTGAATCAAGTGGCACCTCAACTCCTCTTGTTCAGCAATTAGAAACCTCTGAATGGGCCGGTTGGTATCAAGTTAGATTCCGTGAAATATTGAGACGGGATTATAATTACGAGATTGCTTGTAAGTTTCCCGCTTTCGAGGGCGGCGCGTATGGAGAACTTCATCAAGACACTCCGGGACCGAATTCTTTCACCATGCTTAGCAGGGGTGCCTTTTGGTGGCTCATAAACATTCGTCCGGGCTATCTTATTTTTCGACAAGGGAGAAAATGCTTTATTGAACCATATCAGCCTTATCGTTTTTCTCGGCAATTTGGCTATGATCAGCTCTATGTTGGGAACCCAAACCCTACTCTTGCATACACAGGTAATGTGTATGAAGGAGCAAGAGCTTGGTACTACTCAGTAGCTGGTTGTACCGGAGCAAAATTCCGACTGCCACATAAGACGCCCAATGCTCGTACTTCTTTGAGCTTCTGTACATGGTACCAGGCCGCTTCTCAGATTTCAGCTTACCACATGAATACCTCCTGCTTAAGAGACATCCGCAAATGGTATGCTTCAAAGAAGAGTGCTAAGCGGTTCCGTGCCCGGGGTGCCAATGAATATTTGTCATATGAAAAGTCGATTACGGAGGGTGAACGGCAACAGTCACCAGAGCGAGCTCAGGAAGAGATCAGGATACCGGATACCCACAAGGTACAACCTTCAAGAGTTCTGACCCGGAGTCAGAGTGCTACGGGCAAAAGGGCGCTGGGGGCGGTCGAAGAAGCCAAGTATGACAAAAGAGCTCGTCGGAAGTTAACGCTTGAACCCCCTGCTTCCAAACTTATGTCGGACGCTCAGAAAACATGGCGTTCTGAAGAAGAAGAACAAGAATCGACTGCTCTGGAACTCTCGCCTCAGCCTACTCTCCCCACAGTTAGTCCTGCTTTAGGAGGCCATGATCCTTCTGCTCGTTCATTGCATGAAGAAGAGCATGGAGATGAATCTTTTGCAGGGGGGTGCGGAGTTTGTCCCCGAAGGCACGCTTCATGATACTGCCTCCACTACTTCTCACGTGGTAGAAGATATACCTCCTGTCCCCGAACCTATTGTGACTGCCCAGCAAGACCCAGCAACAGACAAGTCTCCTTCCACCTCTGTGTTATTGCCAATTGTAGGCGATTCACAGCTTAGCCCTACCACTGGGATCATAGCAAAGCCTACAATCACCGAAGATGCATCAGCATTTTCTTCCGTAGGCGAGGATGAGCCCATGGATCATAGCGACGGCGATGATGATATGAATGATGAGGGTGACCAAGGTGGGGGTGATGATGATATGAATGATGATGGAGACCAAGGTGGAGGTGATGAAAATGATGACAACTTGGGTGATGACAGCGATGATCCAGAAGACTGGTATATCCCACCATCATCCTTTTCCGACAAAGCGTCAGCCTACATTCCCCTACCTCTCACTGGTAAGTGCCGTTTGTTTCAGCTCCACTAATCTTTTCTCTGTATTTAAATAGATTTCTCATACAGATCCTATGATACATGAAGCGAGTACTGTCACCCCTCCTTCGACGCAACAGCTTATACCACCACCAGCTCAGGTGTCAGAGCCACCTCGTTTGGAGACCTCCACAACGGCTCTTCCACCGACGACTTTACTGACAATTTCTCTAGCCTCTACCGAAGTGGTAGACGTTCCAAGGTCATCTCAAATGGGGGAACTGATGGCTTTGCAATCGAGTCCATCTCAGCTGGATATCGGCACTCCTTCACAAGCCACTACACCGAAATCGCCTGCTAGTCTTTTACTTGGCTTTGCATCTTCAGAAGTTTCTGTACCGTCGCCTATTGCTGTTTCGAGCCCCGCAGACGTACCAGATTTTGTCAAGATTTCCCTTGACTACTTGAGAGGGCTTACCAAGAAAATAATTGAGGTTGTGCTAGCCGGACGAGATACTTTTGATACCTTCAAACCCATGCTCACGAATAGTTTGAACAACCTCAAGCTTGTAGGTGACGTCGACGTCGTTCAGCGCTGCTCTGAAGCTATCTCACGTCTAGAGGGACAACTCAGATTCTTGGAGGCTTTGGGTCGCGCTGATATCCAAGCGCAGATTGCATCTACTTTTGAGGATATTCGAGCCGAAGAACTCAATAAGTATGAAGCCGCTCAACGTCATATAGCTGAGGAAGAGGTTGAGGTTGAACAACTGCAACAGCTACATGCTCAAAAACAAGTTGAGCTGACACTTTCGAATACTTCTCTGGAGAATTTGCGAGAGAAGATCGCTGCCGCTGAAGTGGAGTTGACTAGGATGAAGGCTCAATTCAAACGAGAAGAATCTATTGTCACTGAGCTCAACGTCAAAAGTGCTGCTTCCCTGGTGAATTACCGTGCCAAGGCTGGTGCTCTGGAAGAGGCTAAGAAGGAGGTAGCTGCCATGCTGTCTAGTGAGGACGAGCTTCGGAAACGGGCCGAGATGCTGGTTCGGGCCGACCATGAAGAAAAACTTTCTGACATTAAGTCTCAGCTAACTTCATTTGATCTGATGAATTGATGATCCTGTTTTCGTATCGTTCTTTTGGTAGGAACAACACTTATCTTAGGTCACCTTGTTTTCCTTTAAATAAAGGTAGTGCTGCCGTTTGGCTTTTTATTGTTTCTTTTTCATATCATGTTTTGACATGGAACAATGAAATACCAATTTGATATTGCGACAACAACTATTTATTCCTCTTGTATTATGCTTTTGCCTTAAATACTGGAAGAATAATGTAAGTGCCAGGAATACAGTATTAATGTGGCACACTTTGTGGTCCCATCGCTCTATTGTTAAGAGTCGACGAGTGGAAGGTGTTGCGATTGGAGCAACTTTGAGGACTTATCGCTCTATTGACGAGAGTCGATAAGTTAGAAGTGTTGCGTTTGGAGCAACTTTGGAGACCTATCGCTCTATTGACGAGAGTCGATAAGTTAGAAGTGTTGCGATTGGAGCAACTTTGGAGACCTATCGCTCTATTGACGAGAGTCGATAAGTTAGAAGTGTTGCGATTGGAGCAACTTTGGAGACTTATCGCTCTGTTGGCGAGAGTCGATAAATTAGAAGTGTTGCGATTGGAGCAACTTTGGAGACTTATCGCTCTGTTGGCGAGAGTCGATAAATTAGGAGTGTTACGATCGGCGCAACTTTGATGACCTATCGCTCTATTGACGAGAGTCGATAGGTTATCAGTGTTGCGTTTGGAGCAACTTTGGAGACCTATCGCTCTATTGACGAGAGTCGATAAGTTAGAAGTGTTGCGATTGGAGCAACTTTGGAGACCTATCGCTCTATTGACGAGAGTCGATAAGTTAGAAGTGTTGCGATTGGAGCAACTTTGGAGACCTATCGCTCTATTGACGAGAGTCGATAAGTTAGAAGTGTTGCGATTGGAGCAACTTTGGAGACCTATCGCTCTATTGACGAGAGTCGATAAGTTAGAAGTGTTGCGATTGGAGCAACTTTGGGGACCTATCGCTCTATTGACGAGAGTCAATAAGTTAGAAGTGTTGCGATGTGGCACACTTTGTGGTCCCGTCGCTCTATTGTTAAGAGTCGACGAGTGGAAGGTGTTGCGATTGGGGCAACTTTGAGGACTTATCGCTCTATTGATGAGAGTCGATAAGTTAGAAGTGTTGCGATTGGAGCAACTTTGGAGACCTATCGCTCTATTGACGAGAGTCGATAAGTTAGAAGTGTTGCGATTGGAGTAACTTTGGAGACTTATCGCTCTGTTGGCGAGAGTCGATAAATTAGGAGTGTTGCGATCGGCGCAACTTTGGAGACCTATCGCTCTATTGATGAGAGTCGATAAGTTAGAAATGTTGCGATTGGAGCAACTTTGAGGACTTATCGCTCTATTGATGAAAGTCGATAAGTTAGAAGTGTTGCGATTGGAGCAACTTTAAGGACTTATCGCTCTATTGACGAGAGTCGATAAGTTAGAAGTGTTGCGATTGGAGCAACTTCGAGGACTTATCGCTCTATTGACGAGAATCGATAAGTTAGAAGTGTTGCGTTTGGAGCAACTTTGAGGACTTATCGCTCTATTGACGAGAGTCGATAAGTTAGAAGTGTTGCGATTGGAGCAACTTTGAGGACTTATCGCTCTATTGACGAGAGTCGATAAGTTAGAAGTGTTGCGTTTGGAGCAACTTTGAGGACTTATCGCTCTATTGACGAGAGTCGATAAGTTAGAAGTGTTGCGATAATTGTTATCGTGTAACAGAATCCCAATTGCAGCTGTAGGGGTTCAGAGGAACAGGATTACCCCCTGCGTTTGGGGCTTTCGAATTGAACTGTGGATATTGTGTACTTGGACGCACCTCCAGACTATTGCGTTTGGCTTCCACTATACGTTTTCCAAACGCAAGGCTTTGTCTTGCGTCTTATCAAAAGCCCAAATGGCTGTAATGATGGCGAAGAGATCTCCTTTAAGCGGGAGTCTTGAGACTCTGCACCGTCATAAATTATTTATAAATTGGGTTGATTAGTCATGTCAAGAGGCTTTAACGTTTAAGCTTCTTTCTTGAACTCCCAAACGAGTTTCTTCTCGTTATTTCTTCCACGATCTGATTTCGTCATCTGGCCATGGCTCCCAAGAGATCTCACGAACAGATGGCGGACATTCTTCCGCCGTCGAAGGGTGCTTCTGGGTCCGCCTCCGGACCGTCGTCGACGCCTCCGACGCCTGGACATCGAAGTGAGTATCCCTGTCTTCTTTGTTTTAAGTATTCTTCGTCAATGGGTTTTCTTGACATTCTGAAGACGAATTCTGGTTAATGATGACGAATAAAATTCGTCTCCTCAATCTTGAGAAAAACTTGTATGCTTCTTAACCAAAGACTGTTCATCTCTTTGATCTTGGATGACAAGAGAAGTTCTTGTGTCCATTGTTGAACTCTCCTTTTTGAACACATGGAAAAGTTCCTGTGTTTATTGATAACAATTGTTTGTCTTAGATACGTGTTAGACCCTAGAGGGGGGTGATTAGGGTCTTATGCTAATCTAATCCAATTTAAATGCCAATTAAAATTAATTAATGAGTTATCCTAGCAAGTATGAAATACAACAAGTTATGTGAGCTAGGATAAGCAATATGAACAAGGGATATATCCTAGCAATGAGATATACTATGAGTTATATGCAAGGATATGAAACTAAGGGTGATATAAACATAAATAAGATAAACAAGATAGTGGATAATATGAACTAAGAGCAAATGACAAAGGCGATATAAACAATAGGCATGAATGTAAAAGAACGCCAATGACAAACTCAAACACACGATATGATCACGGAGTTCGGACCTTCCGTCCTACGTCTCCGCTCCCCACTCCCGGGGAGAATTCCACTATCACAACCGGGTTTTCTACGCTCACCCGAATAACGTTTACACCTCACAATTTCTCTCACGGAGTTCGGTCCCCCCGACCTACGTCTCCGCTCCTCACCTCGAGGAGATCTCCACTCACTCAATACGGTTTTCTAGCTAACCGAAAACTCTACAACACTCACAATGTAACAACAAATGATTTGTTCTCTAATATAGGTGTGAACTCAATTTAGCACAACTCAAAATTACAATCTCTCATCACCCAACTATACTATGTATGAAAGATACAATAAGCTCAATGTGGGTGTGTAACAATGAGATATAAATGAAAACTTAACTCAATAAGAACTAGCAATAATATTGATATGAAATACAATAGTAGAAATGCTAGGAAATAGAGTTAAGGAAACTTCTCTAAAAACACAAAGAGAGGATGATGAAATGTTGAAGATGAACTCTTCAATAGCTGATGAAAACTCCTCTTTGTAACAGCAAACCCAAAACAAACTTAAACCAAAACTAAACAAGCTTAAACCCTTGTTTAAAAACTTCTTCCCAAAACAAACTTAAACCAAACTAAACAAGCTTAAACCCTTATTTAAAACCTTGTTTAAAAACTTCTTGGATGATGGAAAACTGAGATCAAAGAGGGTATTTATATCCTCCAAAACCTCAGCTAAAAATCCCAAGTCAAAAGACCAAAAAACCATCTTCAACGGCTCTAAAAAGAGCCGTTGGGACTCCAGCGGTCGACCGATGAAAATCGCGGTCGACCGCGAACAAGGTCAGAAGCTCAGGAGACATCCAGAGAGCCTTCGGTCGACCGGGTGGAAATTTCGGTCGACCGATGGTAAATTTCGGTCGACCGGCGGAAATTTCGGTCGACCGACGGTACTGAAGCAGGTATATCCGATTTTATAAAATCGGTTAAAAATAGTAAAACAGCTCCAAATATTATGAAATTTTGAGAGAAGGTTCTGGACATGTATAAAAACATGTTAGAGAAAGAATTTCTGAAAAATCTTTTCCCAGTTGAGAGAAATAAATGTTTGAACACAGAAATACAGTTTCTGAAAATCTGCTGTGATACACGATTTTGTAAAATCAATTAGGCACAGTAAATCAAATATTATGAAATTTTGAGAGAAGGTTCTGGACATGTATAAAAACATGTTAGAGAAAGAATTTCTGAAAAATCTTTTCCCAGTTGAGAGAAATAAATGTTTGAACACAGAAATACAGTTTCTGAAAATCTGCTGTGATACACGATTTTGTAAAATCAATTTGGCATAGTAAATCAACTCCAAAAATAGTAAAAGTTTGAGGAAAGTTTATAAACATGTAGGTAAACATGTCAGAGAAAGAATTTTTCAAATATCACTTCCCATTTGAGAAAACTCATCAGTTTTGTAAAACATGCACGAACATGTGCACGAACGAAAACGTGAATTTGTAAATTCCTTTAAACATAACAAATCAATTCCAAACTTGATGAAACTTTGAGAAATGTTTGCAAATGATATTTTGAACATGTTACAAAAAGAATTTTCCAATTTGCATTTCTCAATTGTGAAATCTCATTATTTTGCAAAAGTATTCAAAACATGAAAAACCCAAAACCATGCATGTATATATATAACTATATATATACATAGAAACCAAATACGTGTGTGTATATTATATTGAGCTTAGAGTACTTAACACACATAATATAAAACCTAAACTAAATTACCCAAGCAATGATCTTGATCTTCAATAAGCTTGACTTGGTAATCTCGCAGATGAAGCTTGAACTTGGATCTTGAACTTTGAATAGCAAGGCTTCACCGACATTCCGCCAACCTCCTTTTGATATGATCGTGTAGGCTTAATCCATCCAACCTCCAACAACGTTGTTTGTCTACAAAACATAGGAATGCACAAACACTAGACAAACAACATTAGTAATAAATTGTTTGTTAAACATCATCAAAACAAGAAGGCCAACAATCTCCCCCTTTTTGATGATGACAAACAATTTACAAAAAAGATATATGCATGAAAGGAAATGAATATACAAAGTATAATATATCATGCATATAAGCAAAAAAGAATATGCAAATACTCACAATATTTCTCCCCATTTGACAACATCAAAAAGGGGACAAATGTATGAAGAGAGCGAAAGCTCCCCCTATCAATAAGCATAGGTGAGTATCAAACAAGTATAGGGATTGCTCCCCCTATCAAAAAGCCATATAGAATATATGCGATGAAGATCATGGCAAAACATATGTGAGCAAGCATACATGAATATGCTAAAAATTTACTCACATACATGAAGATAATGAGAACACATATAAATATGTCAATATGAAAATAGTGTCTCATTAACACAAAAAAATATAAAAACCATATAAAAGAATAGATTTATGAAATCAAAAGAAGAGGAACATGAGAATCATGCAAAAAGTTTTCAAATGAAAACAATTCAACCAAAAGAAATCATAAATCAAAGTTTATATTCAAAAACAATGTTTGATCAATAAAGAAAAATTTTCTTTACATAACTTGATCAAACCACTCATAGAATACATTATAAAGCACGAATAGATGATCCATTAGCACAAACACATAAATATCATCATATAAGTGAATTATAATGAATTCAAAAACAACAAATCAAAACACAATTTTTAAGAGAGGCAACAATTATATCAAGCTCTTGAGCTTGTTCCAACCCATATAATCATTTTAGCATCCGGTAAACTTGATTTGGGAATAAACACCCAATAAACCCGAAGGGTTATATAAATACAAACCTCTCATCTAAATCAAAGCTAGGAATTATGAAAACAAAAGAATTTGACCAATAAAAGGAATTGTTTTCATAAAAGTTTAAAATACATTTTTCAAAAACCAAGAAAAAGAAAAAAAAACACTAAAAATCTTGGTATAAAAATTAAATTTGTTTTGGTACCCAAGAACTCTTAGTACCAAATGATTTAGGGACATGACCTCTATCATTCAAGCTCAAAACCCTAGGGTTATGAACCCATTTGGGCGCATTTAGTGCACGGGTCCGGTCATAGCAATAATTATGCAAATGACCCATTCGATTGCAATAAGTGCAATGAAGAGGATGCATTTGGTTATGTTGACCATGTGGATGTGCACGAGGAACATTTGCAAATAAAGATGGTCTTTTAAGATTATTTTGCAAATGAGAAACATTTTGAAATAATGTTGGTCTACTTGAAATATTTTGCGATTTAGAAACTTTTCGCAAATCAAAACAAAACTTGGCTAAGTGACCAACTCTACCACAAAAATCACAATGATACACATTAGCATGCTTATGATGAACAATGGGTGCATGTGTGTGTACATGTGATGAAGAAGAAGCCTTATGAGATGCACAAGAAGAATTAATATTCTTATGTTTTTGTGCATCATAGCAAAACTTAGCTAAATGGCCTTTTCGACCACAAATGGAGCATTTATAAGTTTTACTATACAAGTGTGCAAAGTGTACGGGTTTAGAAGTTGTAGTACTAGACTTTGCACCCAAGTCCATAAGTTTCTTATTATCTACAATGCATGTTTTAAGGGTTGAATCTAAAGATGATATTCGGTTTTTCACAAGATTCAATTCATCATTATGCATACAAGCATTGGAAATAGAAGTAGATGAAACATGATCATTTCTAAAAGAATTAAACTTATTTCTAATAGTTTCTACTTCTATCATGGCATTATTATTAGCATGAGTTAAGCTAGCAATAGATGAAGACATGTTATTATTTTCCAAACTTAATAACTCATTGTTTTCTTTTAAAATAGCATTCTCTTTAACAACAATATCAAGTTTGGAAGCTAGCGACTCATGATCGGATTTTAAACTAATATGCTTGCTTTTAAGATCAATAAAATTGTTTTGCAATTTTGTATAGGCATGAGATAATCTATCATATGCACAAGCGAGTTCATTGATGGATATATCACTATCGGATTCCGAATCGCTTACCACACTAGGGCTATCGCCTAGTGGCCGTGTGCATGATGATGCTCCACACTCACTTGAAGAACAATCCTCCAAACTACGTCGGATTTCCTCCAAGTTGCCTTGATGTGCTTCTATGAATTTCCATAAATTGTAAGCACTATCAAAATGAACAAATTTGTTAGAAAATGATGAGTCAAAGGCATTAAGCAAATATTCTAACAAAAGCTTGTTCATATTAAACATTTTATTATCATGATTGCTCCACTTAGATTTCTCCAATGTGGGCACAATATAAGCACAATCAATAATTTTCCATAAGTCAATATTTCTAGATTCAACAAATAGTTTAAATCTAGAAGCCCATTGTGCATAGGGAAAATTAATGAATTTAGGAGCAACATTGGATTTATAGCCTAAACAAAATACATTCATATTCAAGATATATATATGAACATATGCAAGCAAGACAAATGCAATCATAACTAGATTAGCACAAATAAGATAACTTGGATCTTTAACTCAAGGTGGTTAGACCTTAAATCAAAGAGCACCAAGCTCTGATACCAATTGTTAGACCCTAGAGGGGGGGTGATTAGGGTCTTATGCTAATCTAATCCGATTAAATGCCAATTAAAACTAATTAACAAATATATTCTTGCAAGATAGATATACAAAGAGTTATGTGCAAGAATATGCAATATACACAAGGTGATATATCCTAGCAAAGAGGTATACTATATGATATATGCAAGGATATGCAAACACAAGGGTAACATAAACAAATGATATAGTGGATGAAATAAACAATGAGAGAAAGGCTATAAAGATGAACAAATATAAGTGTGCTAAGCCAAACTCAAACAAGCAATATGATCACGGAGTTCGGACCTTCCGTCCTACGTCTCCGCTCCCCACTCCCGGGGAGAAATCCACTAACACAACCGGGTTTTCTACGTTCACCCTCTTCTACACACTCGGTTTTCTAGCTAACCGAAAACTCTACAACTCACACTCTTGCAATCACACTCTACACCCACTAAGTGTTGGACCTAGCCGTGTCTCCCTCAAGTGCTCGGTTACAACCTCTCCCTAGGCACGTCAACCGACGCCACTCCTCTTGGATTCGACCCCGTCTCTCACCACACACTTCTCTCGGTGTACAAGTGTATTACAAGTGAATCCTCACAAGTA
>NC_033800.1:106701169-106732351 GCF_001876935.1 Asparagus officinalis
ATATTACTTCATACGATTCCAACCCTCACCAAAACTTCGGAGTTTAGGTATAATCGAAGAGAATTTTATGATCACCAATAGGTTTCCTAGTAAGATAAGCATTATCTTACAATGAAAAGTCTCTTTCAAACAATAAACACATTTAAGTCGCTAAGAGTCTCAATATGTTCTCGACTCGTTTTACTTAAAAGAGAAGTAAAAAAAAAAAGACTTAACATGCTTGATACTAAAACATTCCTTTTCCCCCCATAATCTTTTGTAAGAACAACAAGAATCACTCTTGTAGGAAAATTTGCAAAAACTACTTTGGCCTAAAATGAGTCATTAGCTTCATCAGGATTAGAATGCAAAGAGATCCTTCAAAGTCCCTGCCACAACACTAAAACTCTGAAAATTGTGACGAGGGATGATGGTTATATTTTTATAGTCTAACATTAGCGTCCTCACATTGTGGTGTCAATTTCTGGAAAAACCTGCTTTCAATTCGTGGCTAGTGAACTTCGAACCGGGGTTGCTTTAATACCATCTTAAAGCCCCTCCCACTCTACTAAAAATCTGAAATTGCGGTAAGTGTTATATTTTTATATTCTAATGGACCCATGTACAATTCATGAAGTACTTCATTTTCTCCCATTCTTCTTGATTCCATTTTTTCAAAATTTAAAAGATGCTTTAATTACATTTGATGGTTCTTGTTGTTTAGAGAGACTAGAAACTTCCATGGAAGTTAAGAAAAAATACTCGAAAAAAGGCATAAAAATAGCTAAAAATGAGAAATAAAATGCAAGGATGAAGGGACTGCAGGAATCACCTCTAGACCCACGAATGAAGTTGCTCCTTTTGGACCCAGGAAAGAGAAGAGAACGAGAATTCAGGAGAATGAGAGATGGGTTTGAAACAGAGGAACCCAAATCCACAGCCATTGAAGTTTTTTTGTTTGGAGAGAGAAATTTGTGAATTTGAGCCAAGAAAAATGTAAGGGGGAAAAAAAAGGAATAAAATCTTATCCCGGTCGATATTTTCGGGTAAACTAGAGGATCTGAAGCTGACCCGTTTCCACGAATTTAATTGTAGATGCTTTTTGGACCGGGACGGTTGTTTAAGAGTTAATGGGCTAATATGGGCCAATGTCATGAAAGTTGGAAAAAACAATTATGGTTTTGTTATTTTCAGCCGATCCAGAATCATTTATTATTTAAAGTGTTTCTACTCTTTCCAACTAGGTGGTTTATGGGAGAAAAGATCCAATTACTCAAAACATGGCCATTTACTCTAATTTTAAAGGATAGAATGCTGCAACAAAAGATTTTTACTATTCACAAAAGTAATTTTTCGGTTACTAGTTTTCAATAAAATAGTGGTTTCTAGATAACAGCCGAATCCTAAGTGGTCACATTCTAGCTCTTGAAATGGATAAGATTTGAATTATTGAACCCTCCCTAATTACCACATTATTGGAGAGGATCTGAATTGCTTATGTAACATAAAAATATAATTTATATTAAATAAAAAATGGAAATGTGCATTATCTGTTTTTTTTAACTTCTAACATGTCTCTAGAAATTCTACATGTATTTTATATGGTCGGAATTTGATCATTCTTTAGTTTTGCTGTTTTAAAATCCGGTTTCAAAAGTACATGCATCAAGTGAATTTTTAATCATGATTTTTTCGGATATTATGTAAAGTTATATTTTGTTACATCAAAGCACAAAAAAGTTATGATGATTGTTGAATATTAAAAATTTATATTATTGACAGTGTTCCGCGCAGCGGAAATTTCGGCAGCACTTCGGCAGCACAACAAGAGAGTCAGGTCGCAATAAGAATTCTTGGATCTGCAGGCGAGCTGGGTCTGCAGGTGAGCTTGTGACTACAGGCAGACTCGGGTCTGCAGGCGAGCTGGGTCTGCAGACGAGCTCAGGTGTGCAGGCAGACTTGGGTCTTGATCGTGCAGGTGAAATTCGAGCTGCAGGCGAGCTCCTGAGCATGGATCGAAGAATAGGCCGTAACTTTCAAACCGTAAGTCGGAATTGGACGAATTATATATGAAAATCGCCTATCTCGATGAGATGGAGCCATCCGAACCGAGCCAAAGGCTCGGTTCGCTTCCTCCGTTTTGCCAAATTCCTTACGGTTTGGAAGATATCTACGTTTTCCCCTTTTTCTACTATTTCGGGCGAGGTTTTAGAAGTTTTGTTTTGAACTTCTCTGATAAGGATTAAAGGCAATTTTTATTGCCTACAACGTCATCCGATGGTTCGTCGGTTTGTGCCGAGCTGTGCTAAGGGACCTATAAGCAGTTTTATACGCCTACACCGGTGACTTCGGTCGGTTCGCCGGAGGTTGAACTTGCTTCGAAGGCTGCAACAATTTTGCTTTAGTCTGAATCGCCGCTTCAGACTTCGGCCTCCAAACTTGGCGAGTTGGTGGCGGCTTCTTGGCCACTTCTTTTGCAGTCTTCTTCGGGCCTCTCGGACTTGAGCCCGTGCCTGCGCTGATAGTGCGCGGCGCTTGCGAATGCGCTCCTCAAGTGTCGAACGGTTCCGTTTGACACAGACCCATTCGTTCGTTGGCGGCTTGGAGGAGTCGCCATTCATCGGTGGTTGAGGCTGTTTGCCTCTCCTGTTCTTCAGATCAGCGTGATAGAGGACTCCGTCGGTGGACTCCATCGCCTTTGCGAGTTACCGCGCAAGACGTTGACGTCGCCTCTGGCGGGCTCTCTTTGAGAGAGTCACGAAGGAATTGGCGTGAGCAGGCTTAACCTGGTTGGAGGTTGGTGGAGCCTCACCTGATGCAACCATGGCATCAATCGAGGTGAGATCTTCGTTGGTATTCTCAACTTCTTCATACCAACGGATTTTTCTCCTGGAGGAGAACTTCTTGGACTTGATAGGGGTGGTCGATCCGGACGAGGATGACAGATACTCCTCGAACTTTTGCTGGTCGAATTTATACTCGACCTCCTCCTCGACCGGGATTAAGATCCGCGGCTACGACGCAACGATCTCGGTAGCAAGATCGGTGGCTCCCACTGTGGTCGCCAGATTGTTCGCGGGAAAAATTGTTTTCTTCATTGAAGTCATTGATTACTTTGTTAACAGTTTATCGGTTATAAAGATCCGGTCTTTTTATAAGATCCGGTTACAACGAGATCAAAAGAAAAAGAAAAGGTTACAATCTTCCTTGTTTGTCGAACGAATCGCGAGATCCTGTTTTGCGGTCACTCGTTTTTGTGGGTTCTTTGCCTGCGCCGGGGTTAATCCGTGGACCACCGCGCGATCTTGATCCGGTCGGATCTACACGGTATAGCGGGTGTTATTCCACGAAGGAAATAACAGCCGTGAGGATTATTTCACCAAGGAAATAATAGCCCAAGTTATCGAAATCGACCAAGCAAAATCGAGACTCTTCTCGGGATCAAAGGCCAAGCTTTGATCCGAAGGGAAACCGTGTAGATCTCAGATCTGATCTCTCTCGAACTCCTACCTTATTTGGCGTGGATGATCGCTAAGAACCAGATCTGGAAGTTGAGTCTTCAAAGCTCCGAAAGTTCAAGTCCAAATCTCAATCCGGCAAAGTTTCGGCTCCAAAATTCCAACCCTTCACAAATGAGCCCATAGCCCTCTATTTATAGCCTCTGAAAGCGGATCTGGGCCCAGATCTAGGCCCAGATCTGAGTGTGGCTCGGTGGCTGAGCCACCTAGAGGTGGCTCGGTTTTGGCCGAGCCACCTGAGTGGCTCGGTTTTGGCCGAGCCACCTGAGTGGCTCGGTTTTGGCCGAGTCCTCCAGGTGTTTGCCGCGACGATGAACGTCACTATCCGATCCACAGGAGTCCAATTAACGTCGATGAATGATTGAAGTGAATCGACGAACTACGTGAGCTGATAGGATTTCGGAACAACGAAGACCCGGGCCAATCGGGAACCCGGCGATGTTCACAAAAAGGATAATGCCCTTCATGTCTCGATCACTCTACAGATAGTCCAACCACCGGAGCGGATCGAACTCTTCGTCAAGCATCCAACGCACTTGGAATCACTCAAATCCGAGTTCAGACGAAGAATTTACGGCGAAAACAATCGAATACACCTCAACGGAGTCTCAGGAATTACTCTACAGATAGTCCAACCACCGGAGCGGATCGAACTCTTCGTCAAGCATCCAACGCACTTAGAATCACTCAAATCCGAGTTCGGACGAAGAATTTACGGCGAAAACAATCAAACATATGCAACGGAGCGTCTCAGGCTGAGTTGGGACACCCGGGGTGTCTCGGGAAAGTCGAAACACCCCAGGGGTGTCTAGGCAACCCTAGATGCTCCCATTGCCTATAAATAGCCCCCTAAGGCCTCATTTTTGAGGATCTGGATTTTTGGAGAGTTGGCGAAGCCCTGCTGCAGTGAAGAGTGGTCGAGCACTTCAACAGAGGAGAGATCTTCATCAGATTCTTCATCACCCGTGCACGTTCCTTAGTATTACCCTTCGCCGGTAATCACTAAGAAGAGCAGATATCTCGTTTTAGCCGAGATAGACGCTTCAGGCTTCTAGATCTCCTTGCGGATCAACGAAGCTCTGTCCAATTTTTCAGAACAGATCTGAGTGCCAGGTAGTCCACGGATATTGACGTCCCCGTCACAGGCAAAAGACCCACGCAAGCAGAAGACCGATAAACGATCTCTGCGTTTGTTTTGACGAGAGTTGTAACTTTTTGTTTTCATTGTGTAAAGGTCTTATAAAAAGACAATCCTTTTGATTTCATTGTAACGACTAAAGTTGTAATGAATACAGCAATGAATACAACAATTTTTGACGCAAACAAACCCTCCCTAATAGAGTGATAAGCCCTCAAATTACGCTGATTCCTCCTCCAGATCCGCCTCTCCGAACAGGCGCAGGAAGGCATCCTCTTCCAGAAATGTTCGCGGGACCTTCGGCTCAAAGATCCAAGATCCCATTGCCGCCGCTGCGCTTGCACCACGCGACGTCCCCGCGTCGTCCAACGTGGTCGAGACCGCAGATCCGGACTCCTCCTCCGCCGAGGAGATGGCTTCTGAAGACGCTCCAGCATTATCAAAGAGAGCACGCCAAAGACGGCGTCAACGCCTTGCTCGTCAGCTGGCCAAGGCTTTGGAGTCAATGGACGGGATCCGCTATGATGTGGATCTAAAATCCAGGCAACGCCGGGAACAACAACGGCGAACAACCAACTCCTCCTCCAAAACAGAAACGAACAAGTGGGTTCGTGTCAAGAGGACCCGTTCCACCCTCGAGGAGCGGATCAAGAAGCGCCGCACCTTGCTTGCACATGCCCAAGCCCTTGTGCGAAAAGCACGAGAAATGCAAAAGGAAGAGGCAGTTAAGAGATCGCCGAGATCCAAACGAGTTTGGGTACCAAAAGCCAAATCAATGCCTAAGGCAGAAGCAGGCAATGTTGCTCTCCAGCCTTCGTCAACTTCAGATCCCGAACCTCCGATGAAGCCATACCGCAGCGTGGATTCCACCAAGTTTAGGATTCCTCTGAAGGATCGTATCGGCACTCTACCCGAGAATCGAGGAAAAGCGCTTGTTAAAGAAAGCTGGCCCTACCGCAGCGTGGATTTCCCCAAGTTTAGGATTCCTCTGAAGGATCGTATCGGTGCCCTACCCGAGAATCGAGGAAAAGCACTTGTTAAGGAAAGCTGGAGATCGTTGAAGGAGCTTCGAGCCAACATCCAGACTGGGGGTCGTACGCGACCTCCTAACAAATTGATTTCTGCAACGGCCCGCTTGGCGGTGCGTGCAAAAAATCAGGAGCCCGTTAAGGTTTCACCATACGAACGCGTTATACCTGAGAATTCATGTAAACAGTCGATAGGTTGCTCTGGGCATAATGCCGATGAGTTGTACTATCGGACTAGGGGTACGAATAAATTTCAAAAGAAAAGTACCTGGGAAGCGGCCTCTCACTGTCCGTATACCAAACTTATCAGGGCAGTATTATCAACATGTAGCTGCCCCAAGACCGCTCCGCAGAGGGTCTCGATATTCGAGAGAATCTCCGATGGAACAACGAAGCCCAAATCAGGGCATTTCCACCAAAGAGGATCGGTTGCTCGAGATGATGAATTCCCAGAAGTTACCATCAACATGGTCAACAAGGGAAGATCTCCAATCATTTCAGGTGGTTCCGACCCTAATTTCTCTTTAGGAAGCAGAGTCAATTCGGGAATAGCTCAGCTTCAACTAGAAGCCGTCGGATATAACGACTACCAGGGGATCCATGAAGGAATCCATTCCGATGACGAACTCTCAGATTCTTATTCCGCACTCGCCTCTAATGATACAACGTCTAGCATAGGGTAAACTCGAGAAGTGTTCATGGTCAACACCGAGCAAATAGCCAGAATCATTGAGGATGCTCTAGCCAAGCAGAAGGAAGCATTCAAAATCGAAATGGAAATGGCTATGCAGGAAATGAGACAAATGCACGACCAACACATCCGAGCTTTTTCGAATCAGCTATGTGAATCCAGCCGTCGCAACACTGCTAACCAAACAGGTAGCGATTCAGATGTGGATGAACACAATACTGGGGGTGGTGGGGGTGGACCCACCAGTGATGATAACACTGGGGGTGGCCGTATTATTCCTCTCGAAAATTGTCCAAAGCAGGATATAGATGAGGCCGAAAAGATGAAGGATCTCGAAAGAAAAATTGACGCATTGATGTCTGCTCAAGAGGTAAAGAAGACCGGCATTTCGTGTCCTTACCCGAAAGAGTGGGACTCGATCCCGTATCCAGTGAAGTTCAACCTGATCAACTTCACGCCGTTCGACGGGAAGGGCTCGCCCACTCAGCATCTAATCTACTTCAAGTCCCACTTGGGCACGATCTCCGACAATGAAGCCTTGATGGTTCGGTCATTCGGGGCCTGCCTTCGATTGGTATCGGCGTCTTAAATTTGGAAGCATCAACAGCTGGGAGGACCTGGAGAGCATGTTCCTCACTCATTTCTTCGATGATGATGCTGAAGTGTCGATCAGGACACTCTTCGATGAGAAGCAAAAAGACGGAGAGTCGGTGGATACCTTCATCAAACGCTTCCGCAATCGGGCGATGAACTGCAAGGATCCCATCACGGAGGAATTCATCTTGCAGACTTGTCATAACAATTTGTCCATTAACATCTTGGATGTTATGGGAGTAGAGCCGCTCAAGACATGGAAGGATTTGAAGGCCCGAGGAGAGCAAGCCGAACGATTCCTCAAAAGGAAGAAGGCCGAGAGGAGCCAACCGATGGCTAATTCTCCGAACTCGAACTTCGCCTCTCGTGATAGGGGCAAGGCACCTGCATCGGCTGTTGACCAAACGTCAAAACAGCAGTCCCGAAGACAGCAGAAGACTTCGGATCAAAAGGCCCAGAAAGAGTACTCATTCAAGGACGAAGACGTTCCCGCCATCTTCGAGTCTCTTCTCGAAAACAACAAAATCAAGCTCCCGCCCATCATGAATCAGTACGAGTATAAACTGTTTCTCAATCCTCCGACCGGTATAAGAGGTTAAACTGCTCCCTAATACTCCAACATGTATATGAGTCTAAACTGTTTCATTTCTTTCACGGGAAGTTCCTGGAGAATTTTTATGTTCTTAAGGATAACCCGTTCAGGTAACTGAGAATAAGGTCCGAACCAGTTCCGCAGAGGAAGCTGGGGGTGGACGATTTATGTAACGGAATGTTCCTAGAGAATCATATATTCTCAAGGATAACCTGAACATGCGATTGAGGATAACGTACTCCTCGTTACACCCAGTTTTGCAAGAAGGCTGGGGGTGGATAATTCGTGTAACGGGAAGTTCCCGAAAGAATGTTAATACTCTTAGGGATCACCCGATCAATATGAACAAAGTGATGAACACTAAGTCCCCTACCGATCAGACTAATTGACGGTGGGACCACCAAATTCTGTCAAGTTCAATCCATTCACAGTTAGGATCGTCTCAAACCTCCCAATTGGTCAAACCTTCTTACAGTTAGGACCACAGTCAAAATCCCCTCTCGATTCCCCCAATGAACGAGAGGTTCACAAATCGAGCGATCAAACCTTCCTACAGTTAGGATTGTCTCAAACCTCCCAATTGGTCAAACCTTCTTACAGTTAGGACCACAGTCAAAATCCCCTCTCGATTCCTCCAATGAACGAGAGGTCCACTTTCAAAATCGAGTGATCAAAACTTCCTACAGTTAGGGTCATCTCAAACTCCTGCTTGGTCAAACCTTCCTACAGTAAAGACCAAAACAACAATTCACTCTTGATAAACGAGAAATTCACCTTTAGTTCGGTAATCAAACCTTCTGACGGTTAAAATTATCCGAATTTTTCGATTCTCGGAGTGGAGGTCCCACTCCTAGTTTCATCTTTCCGGATTCTGGGGGTGGAGATCCCACCCCGAGTCTCCTTTCCAGCTGAAGATAGAATATAAAATTCTTCTTCTTCAGTATCGGGAGATAGAGTATAAAATTATTCCTCTCCCATTTTCGGGTTCGTCTTTGCCCCAAGAGAAGACACCACCTTTTTCAACTCCCAAAATCCGTGCCTCACAGGTACGGGGAATTTCATCCCGAAGCCTAAGAAGGGATGAGTCAGCGCTTAACACGCGTTGCCGATTTAGTCTTTTACCTGTTCGCGGGAAAAATTGTAGCTTTCATCATTGATTCCATTGTACACTCTTGTAATAGTTTATCGATTACAAAGATCCGGTCTTTTTATAAGATCCGGTTACAACGAAAATCAAATAAAAAGAAATGAAAAATTACAACTTTGTTTCCTTATTTGTCGAACAAATCACGAGCTCCTGTTTTGCGGTCGCTCGCTTTTGTGGGTTCTTTGCTTGCGCCGGGGTTGTTTGCCGTGGACCACCGCGAGATCTAGATCCGGTCAGATCTAAGCAGTACGACGGGTATTATTCCACCAAGGAAATAATAGCCGGGGGGATTGGTTCACCAAGGAAACAATCGCCCAAATCTCGGGATCAAAGACCAAGCTTTGATCCGGAGTGTACCTGCGTAGATCTGAGATCCGGTCCTCTCGAACTCTTGCCTTATTTGGCGTTGACGATCGCCCAAATCTCGGGATCAAAGACCAAGCTTTGATCCGGAGTGTACCTGCGTAGATCTGAGATCCGGTCCTCTCGAACACCTGCCTTTTTTGGCGTTGACGATCGCTGAGCACCAGATCTGGAAGAGTGAGTCCCCGAAGTCCCAAAGCTCCAATCTTTTTTAAGTTTCGAGTATTGAATCCGACAGAGCTTCGCCTCCAAAATTTCCAACCTTCTCAAATGAACAAGGGGGTGGCCTATTTATAGGCTACCCTCACTGTGCCTTGGGCACAGGGTGGCCGGCCACAAGTGGCTCGGCCACCGAGCCACCTTGGTGGGAAGTCCCAAAGCTCCAATCTTTTTTAAGTTTCGAGTATTGAATCCGACAGAGCTTCGCCTCCAAATTTTCCAACCTTTGAACAAATGAACCAAGTGGCCTATTTATAGGCTCTCTTTACTGTGCCCGCGCACAGGACACTGTCGGCCACCTATGGGTGGCCGGCATGGTTGTTTCGTCGTTTTTCGCTCTTGGTTCTATCCGTGATTCGGTTCTGTGGTTGATTTATCCACACTTGGTTCGTTGGTCTGATTTGGCAGTAGATCCGATTCCTGATTTGGCAGTAGATCCACTTCTGAGTTCGAGTCCGAAACTGATCTTGATTCGATCGTGATTCGTACGAGTCTGCCCTTGGTTGGATGACTCGTTGATTCTTTGACACTTGGCTTGATTCCGAACGCGTATGGATGCATTCCGTCGCTTGCGTGCGATTCGTCGATCTCGTCGCCTCGTTGGTTCGTCGGTTTGTGCCGAGCTGTGCTAAGGGACCTATAAGCAATTTTATATGCCTACAGATACCCCCTCCAAAGTATTTCAGTCTCGTTCTTTTATAGAAGAGTCTGGAATACTTTGGATATGATTGTCCCCACCTTCAGTCGGTGTAACGGGACCTTGGAATGACTTCCGTTCTTGATTCCTTCAATTCTCCAGGCTATTCGGTGCTTTGTCGAATGTCTGAAAGAGTTTCGGTGCTGCATTTATTATCTGACCGTTGTCGGAAATTTGAACTTGAAGTCAATTCCTGGTTTTCTGATTTTTAGCTCGTGCTTGTTGGTTGAACACAGAACTGACCCTCGAATGTCGGCGTTGAGTCTTTATTTGCGACGCGTTGTCCGGCGTAGTGTTGTTGAGTTATCCTTAAGAATGAAAATATTCTCCAGGAACTTCTCAACCAACAATAGGGAATAGTTTATACTCGTATACCTTATTGGAGTATTAAGAAGCAGTTTAACCTCATGCACTGTTGGAGGATTGAGGAGCAGTTTATACTCATATACTCTTCGGAGTGTTAGTTCTTTCATTGCAACGCATTGATAGGCGTTGACCTAGGGTTACGCATTGTCCGGCGTTGACCTTAGGGTTTTGGACGTCGTACGTTGACTGTTTGATTGCAACGCGTTGACTGGCGTTGACCTAGGGTTACGCGTTGACCGGCGTTAACCCTAGGGTTTCGAATTTTTGCTCGCAACGCGTTGACTGGCGTTGACCTAAGGTTACGCGTTGTCCGGCGTTGACCCTGGGGTTTTGAATCGTCGAACGTTGATTTTTGCTTGCAACGCGTTGACTGGCGTTGACCTAAGGTTACGCGTTGTCTGGCGTAGACCTTAGGGTTTTGAACGTCGTATGTTGCTCAGGTCACGAGACCAACTAAAGAAGCTGATGCGTCAGTGACTTTCGTATTTATAGGATTTTTGGCAAATCCTCAGCCATCAACGGGTTTGATGCGCCTTTACCGACTACCGTTTGAGTCGGGCTAGCATGCGGATTGTTCAAGTCCGTTCCGCATGTGACGTTAAGCTAAAAGAGTTAACCCTTTTAGTGCTACGATATTGAATACGTAGACTTCGTCTTTCTCCTGTGAAAAGACTAAACAGCAACGTGTATCAGACGTTGACTTAGGATTTTTGGCAAATCCTCAGCCTTCAACGGATTTGACATGCTTTTACCGATTACCGTTTGAATCGGGCTTACATGCGGATTGTCTTAAGTCCGTTCCGCATGTGACGTTGTGCTAAAGGAATGAACTCCCTTAGACTTGATGCTACGACTTCGAATACGTAGACTTCGTCTTTCTCACGGGAATAGACTACCCGGCGACGCGTGTTAGGCGTTGACTTTAGGATTTTTGGCTAACCCCAAGCCTTTAACGGATTTGATTAGCCTTTACCGACTACCGTTTGAGTCGGGCTAGCATGCGGATTGACGAAATCCGTTCCGCATGTAACGTTGTGCTAAGAGAGTGAATTCTCTTAGACTTTGTGCTATGATGTTGAATACATAGGCTTCGCCATTGTTACGGGAATAGGCTACCCGGCAACGTGTATTAGACGTTGACTTATCCCTACTTAGGCTTCGGGATAAAAATACCCCAGACTGGTATTCTGGTGTCTTTTTCAATCGGTAAAAGACTAAACCGGCGACACGTGTTAGGTGTCGACATATCCTTTCTTAGGATTCAGGATGACATTCCCCATGCGTGTAAGGCATGGATTTTGGTGTTATTAATAACAACCTGTCACAATGTTGAATATGTGAACGGGTGTTCTTTTTAAACGGTTAAGAACTGACCGGCAGCGCGTGTCAGGCGCAGACTTATCCTTGCTTAGGTTTCAGGATAGAATACCCCAGAATCGAACTCTGGTGTCTTTTTGTGCGGAAAAAGACTAAACCGGCAGCGCGTGTTAGGCGCAGACTTATCCCTGCTTAGGATTCGGGATAAACTTCCTAGGATGAATCCTGAATTCTTCGAAAAGGATTGGTATGGGGAAGGAAGAATTTTATATTCTATTCCCCGAACAAAGAAGGAAAGGAGACTCGAGGTGGGATCTCCACCCCCAGAATCCGGAAAGGTGAAACTAAGAGTGGGATCTCCACTCCGAGAATCAAAAAGATTCGGATAACCCTAACTGTCGGAAGGTTTGATTATCGAACTAAAGATGAATTTCTCGTTTATCGAGAGTGAATTATGGTTTTGACCCTAACTGTAGGAAGGTTTGGCCAAACAGGAGTTTGAGGTGACCCTAACTGTAGGAAGGTTTGATCACTCGATTTGAAAGTGGACCTCTCGTTCATTGGAGGAATCGAGAGGGGATTTTGGTTTTGGTCCTAACTGTAGAAAGGTTTGACCGAATGGAAGGTTTAAGACGATCCTAACTGTAGGAAGGTTTGATCGCTTGATTTGTGGACCTCTCGTTCATTGGGAGAATCGAGAGGGGATTTTGACTGTGGTCCTAACTGTAAGAAGGTTTGACCAATCAGGAACTTTACGTCCAGACTCTAACAGAGAGAGTGTTGAGTGCACAGACACAGTGAGAACTTGAATGGGAGTCCTTATTCATTACATTGCTGTGGTTTTGGGAACTTCCCGTTACATAAATCGTCCACCCCCAGTTTCCTCTGCGGAACTGGTTCGGACATTATTATCAGTTAACTAACCGGGTTATCCTTAAGAATATTAGCTTAATATTCTCCAGGAACTTCCCGTCAAAAGTGGGGAAACAGTTTAGACTCATATACCTATTGGAGTATCAGGGAGTAGTTTAACCTCTTATACCGGTCGGAGGATTGAGAAACAGTTTATACTCGTATACTCTTTGGAGTGTCAGGAAGCAGTTTATACTCTTATACCGGTCGGAGTTTTGCCGTTTTTATTTGGCTTACCTTAGCGTTATAACGCCGGCTTCGACCAAGGTCTGAATGCTATTCCTGAGAGCAAAGCAATCCTTGGTGGGATGAACAACCCTTCTGTGGTATGCACAGTACTTTGGGTCCGTAGTGTTATCAGCTTCCTCCTGATTCGTGATAGGTGGTAGCTTGATCTTGTTGCCTTCGAGGAGCGATTCGAAGATGGTTGGAACGTCTTCGTCCTTGAAGGAATACTCTCTCTGGAGTCTCGGACCCGAAGTCTTCTGCTGCCTTCGGGATTGCTGTTGTGACGCTTGATTAGCACCACCAGCAGCTGCAGGTGCTTTGCCCTTACCACGGGAAGCGAAGTTTGAGTCCAGCAGATTAACCGTCGGTTGGTTCCTTTCGGCCTTCTTCCTTTTAAGGAAGCGTTCGGCTTGTTCACCGCGCACCTTCAGATCCTTCCAAGTGTCAGACGGTGCTGTCCCCATTGCCTCCAATACGTCCAATGCGAGGTTGTTGTGGCAAGTCTGGAGAATGAATTCCTCGGTGATCGGGTCCCGGCAATTCATCGCCTTGTTCCGGAACCTTTTGACGAAGGTGTCGACTAACTCCCCGTCTTTTTGTTTCTCGTCGAGCAACGATCCGATAGAGATCTCGGTGTCGTCGTCGAAGAAATTTGCAAGGAACTTCGTCTCCATGTCATCCCAGCTGTTCACGCTTCCTGGCTTGAGGCGACGATACCAATCGAAGGCAGCTCCGCGAAGAGTGCCGACGAATGACCGCACCATCAGAGGCTCGTTCCCAGAGATAGCACCCAGGTGCGATTTGAAATAAATCAAATGCTGGGTGGGGGAACCCCTTCCATCGAACGGCGTGAAGTTGATTAGACTAAACTTCGCCGGATAGGGGATTGATTCCCATTCCCTCGGGTATGGACAAGGAATGCCCGTTTTCTTTACCTCTTGAGCAGACAGCAACGTATTGATTTTACTCTCGAGGCTTTTGATCTTCAAGTCTTCACTTGTATCCCCGTTGGCATCCTCACTACCACCCCCTGCATTGATGGGAGGGTTATTGGCATTGTGAGCTTCATCCCCATCCGCGTGCTCCTTTTCCTGAGCAACCTGGTTACGGTGGCTTGGTTCACCTTGTTGGTTCCTGAATGCTTGGATTTGCTGTTCATGCATCTCTCTCATCTGCTGCATGGCCGTCTCCATCTCGAATTTAAAACTTTCTTTCTGCTTAGCCAAAGCGTCTTCAAGCATTTTGGCCATTTCTTCCGCGCCTATCATGAATGACTCGCGGGGTTGTCCTTCGCTGGACACTGTATTGTCCGATGCGACAGCAGAGCAGGAATCCGATTCTTCATCTTCCGAAGGCAATCTTATCCGAACCCTACCATAAGTTCCTCGTGCGATGGCTCCGGACTGCAGACGGGTTACACGCCGGGACGCTTCCAGAAACGATTTGAGATCAATCTGTGTCGATGTCTCTTTGCTGGTCATGTTGGCGGTGACCTTCGGAAATTCTCCATCCTTAACCACTGTTCTTCTTTGCCGGAAGCGCCTATGCCTTGGTTTTGGCGTTTCGGTGCCGAGCCTTTCGAACACTGAAATTCTCTCGGGGACTCCCTTGATGCAGTTGCATTGAGACAGTACTACCCGAATGAGCTTGGCACATGGGCACTGAGTTTCGAGCCCTTGAGGGCTTCTTTTTCTTGTTTTGTTCGTACCCCCAGCACGATAGTACAACTCGTCCATTTGATCGGAGTAACCTATCGCGTGTTGGCATGATTTCCCAGGTATAACGTTATCATCCTCGGATGACAACGTTTCCTTCTGAGAGCAAACTGCCTTATTTGGACTTCCGAGAGTCACTCGCCTCGAAACACGCCTTTGTAGACATGAATTCTCAGCGGGCTCCCGAACTTCGATGCGCAAGGTAGTGCGCTTGGGTGCCGTAAACTCTTTGTCATGTTGAGGGTTGTGTCGACCCCCAGCATGTTGATTAGTTCGGAGCCTCTTCATCGGGCCCGAGCGTTCATGGACTTCGTTGCGCTCGTCGGGAATTGGACCGAGGCGCTCCAAGATTGACCTCCTTCCTCGGGATGGTTCGGGAGGTTGAACTCGTTTTGAAGGCTGTAAAGGTCGATCCTCGGCCTGACTCACCACTTTGGACTTTGGCCTCCATATTTTGTGAGTTAGTGGTGATTTCTTGGCTACTCCATTCTGCCACCTTCTACGGGCTTCTTGAACTTGAGCTCGTGCTTGTGCTGAGAGTGCGCGGCGCTTCTGAATGCGATCCTCCAGCGTTGAACGGTTCCGTTTGACACGGATCCATTCGTTCGTTGGTGGCTTGGAGGAGTTGCCATTCATTGGTTGTTGAGGTCGTTCGCCTCTTCTGTTCTTCAGATCCGTGTTGTAACGGATCCCGTCCACAGATTCCATTGCCTTTGCGATTTGTTTCGCAAGGCGCTGACGTTGCCTTTGGCGGGCTCTCTTTGAGAGAGTCACTACGCCCTCGGCAACGGAAGATTCGGCCAGAGCAGATCTGACCTGGTTGGAAGGAGAGATCTCACCCGATGCAGCTTCGGCATCAAACGGGGCGAGATCTTCGTTGGCAGCTTCAACTTCTTCGTACCAACGAAGTTTTCTCTTGGAAGAGAGCTTTGGAGACTTGGACTTGCGAGGGGAGGTGGATTCGGACGAGGATGACAGATACTCCTCGAACTTTTGTTGGTCGAATTCGTACTCGACCTCCTCCTCGACCGGGATCGGGATCCGCGGCTGCGACGCGACAGCTTCGGCAGTAAAGCTGTTGGCTCCCACTGTGGTCGCCAGATTGTTCGCGGGAAAAATCGTAGCTTTCTTCATTGTTGATATCATTGCTATCTCAGTTAACAACTTTATGCGTTACAAAGATCCGGTCTTTTTATAAGATCCGGTTACAATGAAAAATCAAAGAAAACAAAGTAAAGATTACAATTTTCCTTATTTGTCGAACTAATCGCGAGCTCCTGTTTTGCGGTCGCTCGCTTTGGTGGGTTCTTTGCCTGCGCCGGGGTTATTTGCCGTGGACCACCGCGTGATCTCGATCCGGTCGGATCTACACGATATGACGGGTAATATTCCACCAAGGGAATAATAGCCGGGAGGGATTGTTTCACCAAGGAAACAACCGCTCGAATCTCGGGATCTAAGAACCAAGCTTAGATCCGGAGTGTGATCGTGTAGATCTCAAATCCAATCCTCTCGAACTCCTGCCTTATTTGGCGTTGGTGATCGCCGAGCACCGGATCTGAAAGTCCAAGTCTCCAAGCCTTCAAAGTTGTGATCTTTTTTAGATCTGAGTCTTCAATCCAGCAGGGCTTCGCCTCTCTCCAAAATTTCCAACCTCTGAAACAAATGAGCACAAGGCCTATTTATAGGCACTCAGAACTGTGCATTTGCACAGTTCTGAGCCTAGCCACCCATGGGTGGCTCGGCCTTGGCCGAGCCACCTCAGGGTGGCTCGGCCTTGGCCGAGCCACCCTGGGGTGGCTCGGCTTTGGCCGAGCCACCTCAGGGTGGCTCGGCCTTGGCCGAGCCACCCTGGGGTGGCTCGGCCACCGAGCCACCTCAGGGTGGCTCGGCTTGGGCCGAGCCACCCTGGGGTGGTTCGGTTTCGGCCGAGTCCCCGGGTGTTTGTCCGTTTCGTCCTTTGTTTCCGGTTCTGGTTCTCTTGTGTGGTTGATTGACTTGGCAACGACTTGTTGACTTGATTCCAGATATGGCAGTGAGTCGGGTTCCTGATATGGCAGTAAACCAACTTCTGAATTTGAGTCCGGAATTGATGTTGATTTGATCGTGATTCATCCGAGTTCGCTCTTGTTTAGATGACTCGGTGATTCACCTAAACATTGGTTTGATTCCGCGTGCGAGTGGATGCATTCCAATGCTTGGGTGCGATTTGTCGCCTCGTTAACCTGCTCCGTTGCGTATAGCTTGGCTTCAGCGTTGGCGAGCTAACGGTCTTGTTTGGATACGTCGCCCGGTGGTCCGTTTGTTAAATCGGCGTCGAGCTGTGCTAAGGGACCTATAGGCAATTTTATACGCCTACAGATACCCCCTCCAAAGTATTTCAGTCTCATTCTTTTATAGAAGAGTCTGGAATACTTTGGATGTGATTGTCCCAACCTTCAGTCGGTGTAACGGGACTCTGGAATGACTTCTGTTCTGGATTCCTTCAATTCCTTCAGGCTATTCAGTGCTTTGTAGAATGCCTGTAGGGGTTCCGGTGCTGCATTTATTGTCTGACCGTTGTTGGAATTTGAACTTGAAGTCGATTCTTGATTTCTTGACTTTTTGGCTCGAGTTTGCTGCTTCAACACAGAACTTATCATCGATTGACTGCGTTGAATCTTCATCTATAACGCGTTGTCTGGCGTTTGAGCTTCATTGCGACGCGTTGTCCGGCGTCCAGGCTTCATTATGATGCACTGTTCGGCATTTGACACAGTTTATACTCGTACGTCTGCTGGAGTACACACGGTTTAAGCTCTTAAGGAATTGGAGCATGGATCTTATCCCAAGGTCGTTGGATGCTCGAGTCACGAGACCAACTCATAAAGTTGATGCGTCAATGACTCGCATATTTATAGGATTTTTGGCAAATCCTCAGCCATCAACGGGTTTGATGCGCCTTTACCGACTACCGTTTGAGTCGGGCTAGCATGCGGATTGTTTTAAGTCCGTTCCGCATGTGACGTTATGCTAAAAGAGTTAACTCTTTTAGTGCTACGATATTGAATACGTAGACTTCGTCTTTCTCCTGTGAAAAGACTAAACAGCAACGTGTATCAGACGTTGACTTAGGATTTTTGGCAAATCCTCAGCCCTCAACGGATTTGTCATGCTTTTACCGATTACCGTTTGAATCGGGCTTACATGCGGATTGTCTTAAGTCCGTTCCGCATGTGACGTTGTGCTAAAGGAATGAACTCCCTTAGACTTGATGCTACGACTTCGAATACGTAGACTTCGTCTTTCTCACGGGAATAGACTACCCGGCGACGCGTGTTAGGCGCTGACTTTAGGATTTTTGGCTAACCCCAAGCCTTTAACGGATTTGATTAACCTTTACCGACTACCGTTTGAGTCGGGCTAGCATGCGAATTGTCTAAATCCGTTCCGCATGTAACGTTGTGCTTAGAGACTGAATCCTCTAAGACTTGTTGCTATGACTTTGAATACATAGACTTCGCCGTTGTCATGGGAATAGGCTACCCAGCAACGTGTATTAAACGTTGACTTATCCCTCCTTAGGCTTCGGGATAAAATACCCCAGAATCGAACTCTGGTGTCTTTTTCTACGGGGAAAGACTAAACCGGCGACGCGTGTTAGGCGTCGGCATATCCTTTCTTAGGATTCAGGATGAAATTCCCCATGCGTGTAAGGCATGGATTTTGGTGTTATTAATAACAACCTGTCACAATGTTGAATATGTGAACGGGTGTTCTTTTTAAACGGTTAAGAACTGACCGGCAGCGCGTGTCAGGCGCAGACTTATCCTTGCTTAGGTTTCAGGATAGAATACCCCAGAATCGAACTCTGGTGTCTTTTTGTGCAGAAAAAAGACTAAACCGGCAGCGCGTGTTAGGCGCAGACTTATCCCTGCTTAGGATTCGGGATAAACTTCCTAGGATGAATCCTGAATTCTTCGAAAAGGATTGGTATGGGGAAGGAAGAATTTTATATTCTATTCCCCGAACAAAGAAGGAAAGGAGACTCGAGGTGGGATCTCCACCCCCAGAATCCGGAAAGGTGAAACTAAGAGTGGGATCTCCACTCCGAGAATCAAAAAGATTCGGATAACCCTAACTGTCGGAAGGTTTGATTATCGAACTAAAGATGAATTTCTCGTTTATCGAGAATGAATCGTGGTTTTGGTCCTAACTGTAGGAAGGTTTGACCAAGTGGGAGGTTTGAGGTGACCCTAACTGTAGGAAGGTTTGATCACTCGATTTGAAAGTGGACCTCTCGTTCATTGGAGGAATCGAGAGGGGTTTTTGGTTTTGGTCCTAACTGTAGAAAGGTTTGACCGAATGGAAGGTTTAAGACGATCCTAACTGTAGGAAGGTTTGATCGCTTGATTTGTGGACCTCTCGTTCATTGGGAGAATCGAGAGGGGATTTTGACTGTGGTCCTAACTGTAAGAAGGTTTGACCAATCAGGAACTTTACGTCCAGACTCTAACAGAGAGAGTGTTGAGTGCACAGACACAGTGAGAACTTGAATGGGAGTCCTTATTCATTACATTGCTGTGGTTTTGGGAACTTCCCGTTACATAAATCGTCCACCCCCAGTTTCCTCTGCGGAACTGGTTCGGACATTATTATCAGTTAACTAACCGGGTTATCCTTAAGAATATTAGCTTAATATTCTCCAGGAACTTCCCGTCAAAAGTGGGGAAACAGTTTAGACTCATATACCTATTGGAGTATCAGGGAGTAGTTTAACCTCTTATACCGGTCGGAGGATTGAGAAACAGTTTATACTCGTATACTCTTTGGAGTGTCAGGAAGCAGTTTATACTCTTATACCGGTCGGAGTTTTGCCGTTTTTATTTGGCTTACCTTAGCGTTATAACGCCGGCTTCGACCAAGGTCTGAATGCTATTCCTGAGAGCAAAGCAATCCTTGGTGGGATGAACAACCCTTCTGTGGTATGCACAGTACTTTGGGTCCGTAGTGTTATCAGCTTCCTCCTGATTCGTGATAGGTGGTAGCTTGATCTTGTTGCCTTCGAGGAGCGATTCGAAGATGGTTGGAACGTCTTCGTCCTTGAAGGAATACTCTCTCTGGAGTCTCGGACCCGAAGTCTTCTGCTGCCTTCGGGATTGCTGTTGTGACGCTTGATTAGCACCACCAGCAGCTGCAGGTGCTTTGCCCTTACCACGGGAAGCGAAGTTTGAGTCCAGCAGATTAACCGTCGGTTGGTTCCTTTCGGCCTTCTTCCTTTTAAGGAAGCGTTCGGCTTGTTCACCGCGCACCTTCAGATCCTTCCAAGTGTCAGACGGTGCTGTCCCCATTGCCTCCAATACGTCCAATGCGAGGTTGTTGTGGCAAGTCTGGAGAATGAATTCCTCGGTGATCGGGTCCCGGCAATTCATCGCCTTGTTCCGGAACCTTTTGACGAAGGTGTCGACTAACTCCCCGTCTTTTTGTTTCTCGTCGAGCAACGATCCGATAGAGATCTCGGTGTCGTCGTCGAAGAAATTTGCAAGGAACTTCGTCTCCATGTCATCCCAGCTGTTCACGCTTCCTGGCTTGAGGCGACGATACCAATCGAAGGCAGCTCCGCGAAGAGTGCCGACGAATGACCGCACCATCAGAGGCTCGTTCCCAGAGATAGCACCCAGGTGCGATTTGAAATAAATCAAATGCTGGGTGGGGGAACCCCTTCCATCGAACGGCGTGAAGTTGATTAGACTAAACTTCGCCGGATAGGGGATTGATTCCCATTCCCTCGGGTATGGACAAGGAATGCCCGTTTTCTTTACCTCTTGAGCAGACAGCAACGTATTGATTTTACTCTCGAGGCTTTTGATCTTCAAGTCTTCACTTGTATCCCCGTTGGCATCCTCACTACCACCCCCTGCATTGATGGGAGGGTTATTGGCATTGTGAGCTTCATCCCCATCCGCGTGCTCCTTTTCCTGAGCAACCTGGTTACGGTGGCTTGGTTCACCTTGTTGGTTCCTGAATGCTTGGATTTGCTGTTCATGCATCTCTCTCATCTGCTGCATGGCCGTCTCCATCTCGAATTTAAAACTTTCTTTCTGCTTAGCCAAAGCGTCTTCAAGCATTTTGGCCATTTCTTCCGCGCCTATCATGAATGACTCGCGGGGTTGTCCTTCGCTGGACACTGTATTGTCCGATGCGACAGCAGAGCAGGAATCCGATTCTTCATCTTCCGAAGGCAATCTTATCCGAACCCTACCATAAGTTCCTCGTGCGATGGCTCCGGACTGCAGACGGGTTACACGCCGGGACGCTTCCAGAAACGATTTGAGATCAATCTGTGTCGATGTCTCTTTGCTGGTCATGTTGGCGGTGACCTTCGGAAATTCTCCATCCTTAACCACTGTTCTTCTTTGCCGGAAGCGCCTATGCCTTGGTTTTGGCGTTTCGGTGCCGAGCCTTTCGAACACTGAAATTCTCTCGGGGACTCCCTTGATGCAGTTGCATTGAGACAGTACTACCCGAATGAGCTTGGCACATGGGCACTGAGTTTCGAGCCCTTGAGGGCTTCTTTTTCTTGTTTTGTTCGTACCCCCAGCACGATAGTACAACTCGTCCATTTGATCGGAGTAACCTATCGCGTGTTGGCATGATTTCCCAGGTATAACGTTATCATCCTCGGATGACAACGTTTCCTTCTGAGAGCAAACTGCCTTATTTGGACTTCCGAGAGTCACTCGCCTCGAAACACGCCTTTGTAGACATGAATTCTCAGCGGGCTCCCGAACTTCGATGCGCAAGGTAGTGCGCTTGGGTGCCGTAAACTCTTTGTCATGTTGAGGGTTGTGTCGACCCCCAGCATGTTGATTAGTTCGGAGCCTCTTCATCGGGCCCGAGCGTTCATGGACTTCGTTGCGCTCGTCGGGAATTGGACCGAGGCGCTCCAAGATTGACCTCCTTCCTCGGGATGGTTCGGGAGGTTGAACTCGTTTTGAAGGCTGTAAAGGTCGATCCTCGGCCTGACTCACCACTAAAAATCAAATCAAGAGGTATATCTTATAACTTCTTTCTATATGATGAATAAAAGTTCAAAATCATTGAAGTTATATTCAAATTAGTCCATCAAATAAAATAAAATAAAATTGCTATTAGGCTTATCCTTATAAGTTGTTTGAAATTAATATCTCCTCTTACTTCTTATACTCTTGCATGGAGAGACTAATTTTAAATAACTTAACAAGAAGATGACCTAATGTCAATTTCAAACAATATGAATGACTAATTACAAAATAATTTAAGAACTTGATAAATAAATACAATGCCTGATAGACAAATTTGTGATCTTAGACTTTGTAAAGTCTGAGAAAAATATTGTTGACCCTTTGACTAAGAGATTATCCAGGAGTGTGGTTCTGGATTCATCGAGGGAGATGGGGTTAAGTCCATAAGAGAGGTCACTGACAGTGGTAACCCAACCCTTATTTGGAAACTTAGTCCCAATGTTGGTTCAATGTGGTAGAAACAAGCTGGACTAGTAACACTCGTGTGGAGCATCGACCATGATATATTCATATATCACTATATAGCTTGTGCTACTACCCCTTCTCTATGATGACTGATTGCTCTTATGATACAGCTGGCTAGGCTGAGTTTTACTCTTAATAAGTCACGTGTGTATTGTTGGGGGTATTCAAATAAGTAGCTGTAGTAAGCCCATTTGAGGACTTACCTACGTGAGAGGAGGCCGTGATGGCCGTGATTGGGGGGGGGGGGCAGGGCTGACCCCTAGAAACTCTCATGAGTCGATTTATTGTGAGCATGACCTTTAACGCTCAACCTGCTTTGCTCAATAGATGAAGATGTATTGTGTGTGTTTTTATCAATACCTGATTCAAGGGGCCTAATTCAAGGCTTAGTCCATTATGTCCCTCAGGTGGCGATAAACTCACTAAGGAAAGGTTCAAAGCCGAAAGCTACCTCTCCCGAATTCACGATACGTAAGGTTGCCCAACCTATTTTCTTTTTGTGATTTATTAATTTATTTATTGATTTTGAGTTCAGTCAATATTGAGAAAATACAATTTTATCTTAATGAATACTAATAAATTTTGTAATTAAAATATGCTTTAATTAGAATTTAAAATGAGCCCATATTTATTTAGATATGGTATTTATATTATTTTAAAAAGGGGGGGGGGGGCTGTTGGATATTTTGTTTGAGAAAATACAATTTTATCTTAATGAATACTAATAAATTTTGTAATTAAAATATGCTTTAATTAGAATTTAAAATGAGCCCATATTTATTTAGATATGGTATTTATATTATTTTAAAAAGATCTTTGTCACTTTGGTTTAATTTTTATCAAGGTTTAACTCTTGGATGATTAGGATTCTCGTGCTAGGAATAATATGTATATTATAACTTAATTAAATAGAACTATTATGAGAACATGGTCATATAATATTCTCATATTATTGGAAAAAGCGAATTAAATTTACAAATACTAGGGGTTGATATCGGTAATAGTATCTGAATATTGAAAAGAATATGGAATATTACACACTTCCCCACCTTAACGGAAATTTTGTCCTTGAAATTTTACGTACCCTTAAAATATATGCAGATGTACCTTCTGCACCTCCGCTTCTGGTTCTCATGTTGCATCCTTAACCCCTTGATTATTCCATAACACTTTAACTAGTGATACAAACTTGTTCCTTAGCTGCTTCCCATTGAAGTCTAGCACTCAAACAATAATTCTTCATAAGATAGATCCTCCTGCAGGGTCAAGGCTTGGTACGAAATAATATGTCTTGGGTCTAGCATATATTTCCCTAGACTAGAGGCATGGAACACATCGTGAATCCTCTATAATTCTAATGATAAGACAAGCAAAAGATTCTTTCCTTTCAAATATCTCAAATGGCACAACGGACAAGAGTTTGCATTTCTTTCCACCTCTTGATATGCCTTAGGTTGGTGTAGCCTTTAGAAATACATGATCACAAACTTGGAAATCTATGTCTTTGCATCGACGATTTGCATTACTCTTTTCTCTACTTTGTGTCGTTTTCATATGTTGTCAAATGATTAGGATATTCTCCATGTCTCCTAGATTAAGTCAGGTCCTTGTAGTTGGCGGTTGCTGGTTTATTCCCAATAGATATGGAATCTACATCATCTCCCGTATAGAGCTTCATACAGTACCATGTCGATGCTGGAATGAAAACCGTTATTGTAGGTATATGCTACCAACAATAAGTGCATTACCCAATTGCCTCCAAAATCTAATGTGTAAGCTCTCAGCATGTCCTTCAGGGCCTATATTATTCTCTCTGGTTATCCATTGGTCTGAAGATGTGCTAAAATACTAAACTTTAATCCAGTCATCAGTCTTAAGATGTTTTAAAAGTGCTGAATTTTAATCTAATCCCCAAATCTCTATGTAGGTTCTTCCAAAATCTTGAGGTGAAATAGGGGTTTCAATCTGATGCAATGGAGATAGGAAATCCATAGAGCTTCACGATCTTTTTGATATGAAGGCTGGTCAACTTCTCCATGGTATACAAGATCTTATAAGCAATGTACTGACTTTATCACACAGTTAATTACCACTCATATGACATCTTCTCCCTTTACTGAACATAGTAGTCTAATGATGAAGTCCATTGTCATGTGATCCCACTTTTATTCTAGGATGGGCAAAGGTTGTAATACTCCTGTTGGTTTCTAATATTCAATCTTCACCTATTAGGATGTTAGGTATTTTGATACATATGTGGCTATCTTCTCCTTCATGAAATTCCACCAAAAGTTCTATCAAAGATTCTAGTACATCTTGTTGCTTCCGGTATGAAAAGTATATGATGTCCAGTGAGCTTCTCTTAATATTTGCTCCTTGAGGTCCTCATTGTTGTGTACGCAAAGGTGATTACCCATCTTCAAAACACCATTATGAATCTGAAAGTATGAATATTTTTCTTCCTCCACTTTTTTCTTTATCTAACCTAGCTCTTTGTCTTCCTTCTGCCGCTCTTTATTTGCTATAATAAAGATGGTTGTAGGTGTATCTGACAAATCTTCCTTTCAAAAGAATACTTTCTACATTCAATCTACACCCATTCTAGTTCTCTATTCAAGTCAGCTTGTTTAGTCAATAAGCAAGCTCATGCAACTTAATTATTCTGACTGACTGTATTTGGCACCATATTAGATTTGCCTAGATGTAAAGGATGTTCACATCATAGTCTTTCAGCAACTCCAACCATCTCATTTATCTCATGTTAATCTCCTTCTAGGTAGAGATATGTATCAAACTCTTATAGTTGGTGCAGATGTCATAGGCCACTTCATATAAATAGTATCCCTAAATTTTCAAAGCAAAGATCATTGTGGCAAGCTTTGAGTTAGGTAATTCTTCACATAGGGTTTTAATTTCCGAGAGACATATGCTATCACCTTCTCATTTTGCATAAAAACACAACTAGACCTCAGGAAGATGCATTACTATATATCAAAAACTTATCTGAACTCGTAGCGATAGTGAGAATGGAAGAGATTACCAGCCATTTTTTCAACTCCTAAAAATGCTCCTTGTACTTCTCACTCCAGGTGAACATGGCATTCTTAGGAGTAAAAATAAGTGAAAGGTGTTGCTAATTGAGAAAAATCTTTGACAAATCTTTGATAATACCTAGCTAATCCCAAAAACTCTTAATATCTATCACTAAGGTGGGGTGTGGTGGTCCCTAGGTATCATATTAATAATGATCACAGGCCCTAAAAATGTCACCTTCTCTAACCAAAATCCACACTTCTTAAACTTTGCATACAGCTACTTATTTCTAATGGTCTGCGACATAATTCTTAAATGTTCTTCATGCTACTTGAAACACTTTGAATAAACCAAGCACCAATGAAGACTACCACATCAAAACATGGCTAAAATATTCAGTTCATCAATTATATAAATGTAGACAGTGTATTAGTCAGTCCAAATAGCATCCCCAAAAAATTTTAGTGACCATACTGAGTCCTAAATGTTATCTTCGGTATGTCCTCAAGTTTAATATTTAACTGATGATACCCTGACCTCAAATCTATCTTAGAAAAATATTGAGGTCCTTAGAGCTGATCAAATAAATCATCTATCTTGGCGTGTGGGTACTTATTGTTAATTATCATCTTATTCAATAATTTGTAATCTGTACAGAGTCTCACACTCCTGTCTTTCTTCATCACAAATAAGACAGGTGCTCCCCATGGAGACACGCTAGCTCTAATAAATCCTTTATCATATAATTCTTAAAGTTGCTCCTTTCCTTTAGTTCTTTCATCTCAGTAGGTACTATGTATAAGCGGCTTTAGATATAGGGGTGGTTCCTATGACCAAGTCTATGGCAAATCTATTTCTCGGTCTGGTGGCAATCCTAGTATGTCTTTTGAATTTTTTTTTTTGGGTAATCACACACAACAGATATCTCTAACAACTCCTTCCCATTCAATTGATCACTCGTCACACAAGCCAAACATCCACTATAGTCCTGCCTCAGTAATTTAGTAGTCTTCATAAATGAGATTAAGTGTGCGAGTGGTTTTTTGCTTTCTCCTTAGAAAATAAAACTCACACTTCATTCTATTTAAAACTTTATTAATTTTCTCAAATAGTCTACAATAGAATGATGAGATGCTAATCAATCCATTCGTGGAATAACATCAAAATTGAATATATCTATGGATATCAGGTCTGCATTCATGGTATAATCACCCACTAAAACTATACCACTCTTGTATATATATGTTACCAGGAGACTATCACCTATAGGTGTGAAGATAATTAACTCGCCGCCTAATATTGTCAGTGAATTGGTAAGGATTTTAGTAAAGTTAGGTGATACAAATAAGTGCGTAGATCTAGGGTTAAAAAGTGCATGAGCAATGAATGAACATACAGGAAGTGTACCTTCCACCATAGATGGTGATGCTTGAGCATCCTTTTTTATTAGAGCAAAGACTCTTCCTTGGTTTCTTTGGTTCTATTCCATACTTCATTGAGAAAGAGTCTTCTGTGGTAGGGTGTTTGATTGCTGTGAGGTGTTAGCTCGAGCAATGCAGTTTCTTTCTGGTGCTCACTCTATTATCAGTTGATCCTTCAAGGTCAGGTAGTCTCTCTTGAAATGTCTAGGCTAACTACACTCATGGCATCCATGGTGAAGTTTACAATATCCAGAGTGATGATTGCCACATCTGGCGCCGGCTGATGACTTGTTTAGCTAGTTACATTGATTATGTCAAAAGAGAAATTTTGTTACCACTGTTAGGCCTTCATCAGATATTAAGTGTTTTGATAAGTTCTATATCCTATTGTAGATTTTTAGGCACTGTTATATCCTATAAATAACTAAGTACTAATCCTTATCAGAAGTCTGACACGTGACCCACTCCACGCCTAGTAAGACGTATCCAAAGACGGATGACTCGAGCTGCTCCTACAGTCAACCAAATAGACCGACAACTTGCATAACCGACTAAAAAGATATTGTTTATCAGCCTACCCACCAAATCGATGCTACAAGCACTCACACTCGGCCTGCCATTTCCATCCGACAACTTGCATAGCTGACTAAAAAGGCAGTGTTTTTTTTATCTTTAGTCAGACAACTAAAGAGGTGATTTGTCCTCAAATCCCTCATCGATAGCCGACTACCCTCTGTAGACGGTAAAAATTACCTTAGCAGATAAACACAAAATCCGCCTGCATGTTCAAGCTGCCCGCGTAACTTAGAAATTGAGCTCACCCAAGGGCTGAGCTCGCTTGCACAAGCCAAGGCCACGTGATCACCAAATTCGCCTATATCGGGTGACCGCAAATCTGCCTGCTGACTCGCCTCGCCTGCACGAGCCAAGAGCTGAATTCGCCTACAAATGGGAAGCTCGCCAAACTCACCGGAGTACTTGGCAGCCGCTATACCACATACAGGGACGGGCCTTCCCACTCCCCACGACGTGAAGGGAAGGAGCACAATACTCCGAGACCATCAAGTAGCTACTCACAGTACGAGTGATTGGTCAAATCCATACAGTCGCCAAGTCCGCCTACATGAAGCTCGCCTCGCCTGCACGAGTCAAGAGCTGGATTCACCTACAAAAGGCAAGCTCGCCAAACTCACCAGAGTACTTGACAGCCGCTATACCATGTACAGGGATGGGCCATCCCACTCCCCACGACGTAAAGGGAAGGAACACGGTGCTCCGAACCTCTTAAATGGCCGCTCATGGTACAAGTGAGGAGCATGGTATCTCCCAACAGTACATGATCATATCCCATAATTTAAGGAGTGGCCACGCCATCTCTCCTCTATTTAAGAACTTCTTCCAGCCACGGATAAGAGGTTCAGAATTTGATTAGCTCATAGTTAATTGATCAGTTAGCTGAACCATAGCTCTCAACTCTCGATGGAGTTGACGACAAGCTCTTTGCATGACCTTTGCACTGTAGCATCCTCTCCTAGCTTCGAGCCCTGATCGCCATCGAACTTGGAAACTCGAACTCGACTAACGCGAGCTTCTACTGCGTACTGAAGCTCGCCAGCAACCTCGGTCGAATCGTCCAAGGGAAGCAGACTCGGTGTGAGAACCGAGCGAGGCGTCCTATAGCTACCAAAGTCCCCACGTTAAACAAGGAGGGCCTTCCCTCCGCTTCTGTTGTAATTTCGATTCATTAGTTTGTAATAAGCTATTCTTATAAATACAAATGAAATCCCTATTTTGGGAGATCAAAATTTACACCTACAGAAGATGGCGACCACAGTGGGAGGAACTATTTCTTCAACCGAAATGGTGGTAGCTCAATTCGATAAGGTTCCTGTCGGGACGACAGTTGATTCCCTAGAAATCGAGTTCGACCATGCTAAGTATGAAGAGTACTGGTCCTCCTCCTCCTCTGGTGGCGATGTGTCCCGCAAACGGTCAAAGCCCCCGTGCTCGAGGACCCCATCCGAGTCATGGTAGGGAATCAAACTTCCCCAAAATCGATCACGGCCAAACCAAAGGCCGGGAGCACTAGGCTAAATATCGCTGAATGGGTCATCAAGCGACCCTCGCAAACCTCCGCCCAAGAGAAAACAGAGGTTCGCTCCGGCAAGAACTAAGCCGACGTAGTCTGCCCGGACGCTCCTCTATCAAGAAGGGCCCGGCAGCGGCAACGACAGCTCCTCGCTAGGTAGAAAGCTCAAACCTTCACCTCGTTTGATAGCCTGAAGTATTATTCAGGTCTGAAAGATGCGAGATGGGGACTCAACCCACCCAAGGCTGAGGAGATTACCAAATCAGGTGGGACCTCACAAGTAGGCGGGATTCGCCTTGACCACAAGATCCCCTGTTCTGTTGAGTCGAGCACTCTAGACGGGCTTGCCAAAACAGGAAGACTTCACTTCTCAGGTCACATCCCTGAAGTGAATAGACCACCCAGCTCAGGCAGGTCTGCTTAGACAAACGGACGACACGGCCAGACAAGCCTTCATAATAAAGGCAAAGTCGTAAGCAAGATGTCCCAAGTCCGCCAACAGATGCAAACTCACCCTAGCGCGGGGGTTGCCTGTCAAGGCAAACTCGCCTGACTCTAACGTCCAACCATTCCACCCGGCGTACGTCAGAGAGTTCGTCCAAACCTCTCTCGCTTGGTCACTCGGCTGATTCTTCTCATACTAGGGATTGTCGCTAACCACCCGAAGGAGACCTCCGGGGTTACCTAACTCGCAAACGAACCATACATGAGGTGAATCCTCAGTGTCACTGCGAAAAGCTTATCCAAATGGTACTCGCCGATTGTCGGTGTGTAGAAACGGGGATACCTTCTGTGTTCGAAAGGCTGTGTTGGCTACCTTCCCAACCAAAATCTACTCGTCAAAGGCGCAGTCGCCGAAGAAAGTGCGCCCTTGATGAACTAGAGCTCCCATCCACTACAATTAACATGACGGACAAGGGTAAGACGTTACTTTCTGGTTCTCCGGATTCAGACTCCTTCCTAGGGCCTAATCATCCGCTTGTTTAACGTGAACAAGACGGTATATACCAGCGTACCCGTAGTCGCATGGGGGTGAGCATTGGGTTTGATTACTCAACCTTAGCACCTCCCTCCGGTGGCGAAGACGAGGTTTGTTCAGCGACAGCCATGTCCCAAACCTCGCACTCGAGTCAGGATGCACTGGCAAGAGTACACATGGTTGATACCACGAATGATCAGACAGTTGCTAAGAAGTTCGAAGAGCAACAAGCAACCATCGACTCTTTAAAGGAGATGTTGGAACAGCTTCTGAACAAGAAGAAGAAGAAGAAGAGAGCCCAGCATACCTTACCGCGGCCGACGGGGAGTAAGGAGTGGGTACCTCTTCCTCATCCAGCGATGGAAACGGAAGATAATGGCGGTCCGCACTCTGATTACTCTTCCAAAACCTCGCTAGGGACGTCGCACACTGGGGGTAGCACCCGCGACAAGAGGTTCGATGAGTTCCAAAGCCAGCTCAACGCTTTGAAACTCTAACAAAATATGAACGAGCTGGGGGTAATCCGACCCTATCCTGTCGAGTGGTATACGATCCCATACCCAGCGAAGTTCAAGCCAATTAGCTTGGTGCAGTTTGATGGCAAGGGCTCATCCTCACAACACATCTACTATTTTATGGCGCAAACCGGGTTCCTTACGGGGAACGACGCTATTCTCACCAGGTTGTTCATAGGCACCCTCAAGGGGGTAACGTTTGAATGGTTCCGCAAGCTGGAACCCAGCTCTATCAAGTCATGGGCTGATGCGAAAAGGCTCTTCTTGACCCACTTCTTCGATAACGACATAGAGGTGTCAATGGCCACCCTCCTACCCGAAAAGCAACGAAAAGCGGAGTCGGTCAACGACTTTGTAAAGAGATTCAGGAACCGATCAGTCCACTGTCGGGACCAAGTTTCCGAGTTCACACTGATCGAAATGTGCTGCAACAATCTCTCGATCCATATTCTGTCCAAGGTCGCTGCAGTGGATACCCGGACCTGGAAGGAACTTGTTCGCCAAGGCGAGCAGTTGAAAAATATGATCAAGAGGCAGTGGATACCCGGACCTGGAAGGAACTTGTTCGCCAAGGCGAGCAGTTGAAAAATATGATCAAGAGGCTAGAGGCCGAAGAACCTCACCCAAAAAAAGTAGCCGTGGAGCCGATCGTGCCAAAGAATCCTCCTCGAACAAGAGGAAAGGAGATCATGGTCGTCGAATCTGCTCCGGCGCCCAAAACGGCTCAATGGACGAAGCCCAGACAATTCGAGCAATGCCCTCCAAGGCAATACGACTTCAGGGAAGACCAAGTAGTGGCAACGTTCGACACTCTCTTAAAGAGCAATCGAATCAAACTACTGGAGGTCACAAAGCCTGAGGAGGTGAACAAGACTAGTGACCCGGGTTACTGTGCATACCACAGATTCCTTGGTCACCATACCTCTAAGTGTTACATCCTCAAGGATAAGCTCCGGGCCCTCTACGACACAGGAGTCCTAAAGAAGGAGAAAGTACAAAAGCAGGTGTAGGCGTATAAAATTGCTTATAGGTCCCTTAGCACAGCTCGGCACAAACCGACGAAACAACGAGGCGACGAGGTTGACGAATCGCACGCAAGCAACAGAATACATCCATTCGCGTGTGGAATCAAG
>NC_033800.1:106733351-106738144 GCF_001876935.1 Asparagus officinalis
ACCGAGGAACTCACCCGATGCGACTTTGGCATCAAACGGGGCGAGAAATCTTCGTGGTGGCTTCGACTTCTCTCATACCAACGAACCTTCTCCTGGAGGAGAACTTGCGACTTCTTGGACTTGCGGGGGGAGGTTGATCCAGACGAGCGACAAGTATTCTGCGAACTTAGTTTGGTCGAACTCGTACTCAATCTCCTCCACCGATCGGAATTGCAATCCGCGGGCTGCGACGCATCGATCTCGGCGCGAGATCGCAGCTTACTGTGGTCGCCAAGATTGTATCGCGGGGAAAATCTTTTCTTTTCCTTTGTTATTGATTCCATTGCACTCTTAAATAACAACTTTTGCGTTACAAAGAATCCGGTTCTTTTTATAAGATCCGGTTACAATGAAAATCAACGAAAATAAGAAGAAATAGTTACAACTTTTATCCTTGTTTGTCGACAAACCACGACCTGTTTTGCGGTCGCTCGCTTGTTGGGTTCTTTGCCTACGCGGGGTTTATCCGTGGACCACCGCGAGAATCTAGTATCGATCATCTAAGCAATACGACGGGTATTATTCACAACCCGGAAATAATACCGGGAGATTGATTCACCAAGGAAACAATCGTCCAAGTCTTGGATCTAAGACCAAGCTTAGATCCGGAGACTGTCGCGTAGATCTGAGATCCGGTCTTGACTCTCGACACTGCCTTTTTTGGCGTTGACAGACGCTGAGCCACCACGATCTGAAGAGTGAGTCCCCCTAGTCAAAGCTCCAATCTTTTTTTTAAGTTCGAGTCTTTGAATTCAGTAGAGCTTCGCCTCCAAATTTCCAAACCCCGCACAAATGAACCAAGGGGCCTATTTATAGGCTCTCTTTTTACTGTGGCCCGGCACGGAACAGTGTCGGCCACTCTTGGGTGGCCGGCACTGGGCCGCAGCCACCTCAATGTGGGGCTCCTTAGGCTCATGCCGAGCCACCCTGAGTGGCTCGGCTACCGAGCCCCTGGGGTGGCTCGGTTTGAGCGAGCCTCCGGTGTGTTGTTCCGTCGTTTCCTCTTACTATCTGTATTCGGTTCTGTGGTTGCATTTATCCAGATTGATTCGTTACCTGATTGGCCCAGTAAATCGGCTCCCGCATTAGTCAGTAAATCACTTCTGAATTCGAGTCGAAACCGATTCTTGATTCGAGGATTCGTCCGAGTATGCCCTTGTTGGAGACTCGTTGACTCTTCGAACATTGGCTTGATCCCGCCGCGAATGGACGTATTCGTGCTTGCGTTCCGATTAGTCAATCTCGTTGCCTCGTTGGTTTGTCGTTTGTGCCGAGCTGTAAGGACCTATAAAAAAAAAAAAAAAAAAACAAAATGCAATTTTATATGCCTTACACGCCGTCAACGCGTAACCCCCACAGGTCAACACCGGTCAACGCGTAACCCTAGGTCGACGCAGTAACGGCTTGCAACAAGTCAACTCTGACGATCCAAAACCTAGGGTCAACGCCAATCAACGCGTAAACCCTTAGCTGAACGTATCACACGCGTTGCCAATCAAAGTCAACGTTTGACGATTTCGAAACCCTAAGCGTCAACGCGCGTTCAACGCGTAACCCTGTATGTCAACGCTAGTCAGCCCGTTGCAACCAGATCAATGTTTGACGATTCGAAACCCTAAAGGGTCAACGGCCGATCCAATGCGTAACTTAGGTCAACGCCAGTTTAACGCGTTGCACCAGAGTCAACGTTTGACGATTCAAAACCTATGGGTCAACGATCCGGTCAGCACGTAACCTAGGTTCAACGCAATCAACACGTTACAACACAAGTCAACGTTTGACGATTTCAAAACCCTAAGGAGTCAACGGCCGTCAACGGCGTAACCCTAGGTCAACGCCCAATCAACGCTTGCCCAGCACAAGTCAACGTGATTTTTCCTTATGACGATTCAAACCATAAGGGTCAACGCCGGTCATGCGTAACCCTAGCGTTAACGCCAATCAACGCGTTGCAACCACAAGTCAACGTTTGTATGATTGAAACCTAAGGGTCAACGCGGTCAACGCGTAACCCTTAGGTCAACGCAAGTCAACGCATTGCGACAAAAGTCAACACACGGTTTGATCGAAACCCTAGTCAACACAATGTGCGAGCGTAGTTTAAAGTTCACTCAATGACACGAGCCAACTCAATTCATCAGATGTAGACTCGAGACTCTGACTTCGGCCAAGCGAAAACGCAGCTGCCGAAGAACTTCGGCTATTCGTCAAAGCATCGAATAGACGAAAATCGAAGAGCAAGAGTTGAAGCTAACTACAGTCCTTACGCGACTGAAGGCCTAGGACAATCAATGTCCAAAGTATTCAGCCTCTTCTATAAAAGAAACGATGTTCCGACGAACGCTTTTGGAGGGGTATCTGTAGGCATCAAAATTGCCTATTAGGTCTCACGAACGGTTCGTGTTAAAGAGCGACGATGACATCACTATCCGATCCAAAGGAGTCCAATTGACGTCGATGAACGATTGAAGTGAATCGACGACTACGTGAGCTGATAGGATTTCGGAACAACGAAGACCCGGACAACGCGGACCGCGATGTTCACAAAAAGGACACATCCCCTTTCATGTCTCGATCACTCTACAGATTTAGTCCAACCACCGGAGCGGATCGAACTCTTCGTCACGTATCAACGCATTTTGGAATCACTCAAATCGAGTTGGGCGAGAATTTACAGGAAACAATGATACACCTAACGGAAGTCTCAGGAATTTCCAAACAACCCAAGGGGTGTCTCAGAAATTCCGAGAACCCCAGGGTGTCTCGGAAAAATTCCGAGGACACCCAAGGTGTCTCGGAAATTCTCCCTTGGTGTCTGCGATCTTCGTTCTCCGCGCCGCTTTGTGAGAGATATTCACGTGCTATTAATCCAGACACTTGGGGTGCTCGCTCTAACACCGTTCTCGGAATTCTGAGGACACCCTTGCCTGGGGTGTTTTGGAATTCCTGAGACTCCGTTGAGGTGTATTCGATTGTTTTCGCTGTAAATTCTTCGCCCGAACTCGGATTTGAGTGATTCCAAATGCGTTGGATACGTGACGAAGAGTTCGATCCGCTCCGGTGGTTGGACTATCTGTAGAGTGATCGAGACATGAAGGGGATTGTCCTTTTTGTGAACATCGCCGGGTTCCCGATTGGTCCGGGTCTTCGTTGTTCCGAAATCCTATCAGCTCACGTAGTTCGTCGATTGTTCGTCGACGTCGATTAGGCTCATGTGGATCGGATGGTGACGTTCATCGTTGTTCTTTAACACTGAACTGTTTGTGGAGACCTATAGGCAATTTTCGATGCCTACAGATACCCCCTCCAAAGTGTTCCTGACTCGTTTCTTTTATAGAAGAGGCTGGAATACTTTGGATGTGATTCGGTCTAGCCTTCAATCGGCATAAGGACCTGTGGTTAGCTTCAACTCTTGGCTCCTTCGATTTTCGGTTTATTCGATGCTTTGACGAATAGCCGAAGTTCTTCCGGCACTGCGTTTATCGCTTGGCCATCGTCGGAGTCTCGAGTCTACAGCTGATGAATTGAGTTTGGCTCGTGTCATTGAGTTGACTTTAAACTACCTCCGTCACATTGTGTTGACTTAGGGTTTCGGATCACCGTGTGTTGACTTTTTGTCGCAATGCGTTGACTGGCGTTGACCTAGGGTTACGCGTTGACCGGCGTTGACCCTTAGGGTTTCAAATCATCAAACGTTGACTTGTGTTGCAACGCGTTGATTGGCGTTAACCTAGGGTTACGCATTGACCGGCGTTGACCCTTATGGTTTTGAATCGTCAAACGTTGACTTGTGTTGCAACGCGTTGATTGGCGTTGACCTAGGGTTACGCGTTGACCGGCGTTGACCCTTAGGGTTTTGAATCGTCAAACGTTGACTTGTGTTGTAACGTGTTGATTGGCGTTGACCTAGGGTTACGTGCTGACCGACGTTGACCCTAGGGTTTTGAATCGTCAAACGTTGACTCTGGTCGCAACGCGTTAACTGGCGTTGACCTAGGGTTACGCATTGATCGGCGTTGACCCTTAGGGTTTCGAATCGTCAAACATTGACTCTGGTTGCAACGCGCTGACTAGCGTTGACCTAGGGTTACGCGTTGACCGGCGTTGACCCTTAGGGTTTCGAATCGTCAAACGTTGACTTTGATTGCAACGCGTTGACTAGCGTTCACCTAGGGTTACGCGTTGATTGGCGTTGACCCTAGGGTTTTGGATCGTCAGACGTTGACTTGTGTTGCAACGCGTTGACTGGCGTCGACCTAGGGTTACGCGTTGACCGGTGTTGACCTGGGGTTACGCGTTGACCGGTGTAGGCATATAAAATTGCTTATAGGTCCCTTAGCTCAGCTCGGCACAAACCGACAAACCAACGAGGCAACGAGATTGACTAATCGCACGCAAGCAACGGAATACGTCCATTCGCGTGCGGGATCAAGCCAAGTGTTCGAAGAGTCAACGAGTCATCCAACCAAGGGCATACTCGGACGAATCACGATCGAATCAAGATCGGTTTCAGACTCAAATTCAGAAGTGGATTTACTGCCTAATCGGGATCCGGATTTACTGCCAAATCAGGTCAACGAATCAAGTCTGGATAAATCAACCACAAAATCGAATCCGAACCTATCAACCGCAGAACCGGAAAACGGGCACAAAGAGGCAAAACGACAAACACCTGGAGGTCGGCTCACCGAGCCACCAAGGAGGCTCAGTGGCCGAGCCACCAAGTGGTGGCTCGGCCGAGCCACCTAGGTGCC
>NC_033800.1:106738662-106765834 GCF_001876935.1 Asparagus officinalis
CCGACGAGATCGATGCGTCGCAGCCGCGGATCTCAATCCCGGTCGTGGAGGAGGTCGAATACGAGTTCGATCAGACCAAGTTCGAGGAGTACCTTTCATCCTCGTCTAGATCGACCTCCCCCCGCAAGTCCAAGAAGTCCAAGTTCTCCTCCAGGAGAAAAGTTCGTTGGTACGAAGAAGTTGAAGCTACCAACGAAGATCTCGCCCTGTTTGATGCCAAAGCTGCATCGGGTGAGATCTCTCCAACTTCCAACCAGGTCAGATCTGCTCTGGCCAAATCTTCCGTTGCCGAGGGCGTGGTGACTCTCTCAAAAAGAGCCCACCAAAGGCAACGTCAACGCCTTGCGAAACGATTCGCAAAGGCCATGGAGTCAGTTGACGGGATCCGCTACAACGTGGATCTGAAGAACAAAAGAGGCAAGCAGCCTCAACAATCAACGAATGACGGTTCCTCCAAGCCGCCAACAATGGAATGGGTTCGTGTCAAACGGAACCGATCGACGCTGTAGGAGCGCATTCGCAAGCGCCGCGCACTATCAGCGCAGGCACGGGCTCAAGCTGAAGAAGCCCGTAGAAAGCTGCAGAAAGAGGTAGCCAAGAAGCCACCACCAACTCGCAAAGTTTGGAGGCCGAAGTCTGAAGCGGCGGTTCAGACCAAAAAGCAGTAACTGCAGCCTCCAACCAAAATTCAACCTCCGGCAAACCAAGCTAAGTCGCCGAGAATTCCCATAGCTACTTCGGGAGATTATGCAGAATCCTCCCGAAGGAGAAAGCCAGTCTTGGAGCGCCTCAGTCCAATTCCCGATGAGAGATGCAAGGCTCCAGTTCACGAGCGTTTGGGCCCGAGGAAGAAGCCCAGAACGACTCAACACGCTGGGGGTCGCCGTCACCTCCAGTATAACAAAGAACTCAAGGCAGCTGCGCTCACCAACTTGCGCATCGAAGTCCAAGAGCACGCTGAAGACTCGCGCCCACAAAGGCACAGAAAGAGAAGTCCTCGAAGACTAGAAACTCAGTGCCCTTGTTCAAAGCTCATTCGGGCAGTACTGTCTGAGTGCAACTGCATCAAGGTAGTCCCCGAGAGAATTTCAGTGTTCGAAAGGCTTAGTACCAAAATGCCAAAACCAAGGCGTAGGCGTTTTCGGCAAAGAAGGACGGTGGTTGAAGATGAAGAATTCCCGAGGGTCACCGCTAATATGACAAGCAAAGAGACCTCATCACGGGATAATCTCGAGTCGATTCTGAAAGCATCCCGGCGTCTAACCCGTCTGCAGTCTGGAGCAATCGCACGAGGAACTTATGGTAGGGTTCGGACAAGAGTACCTTCAGAAGGTGAAGAGTCGGATACCTGCTCCGCAGTCGCATCAGATAATACAGTGTCCAGTGAGGGGGAACCCCGCGAGTCACTGATGATAAGCGCGGAACAAGTGGCCAAGATGCTCGAAGATGCCATAGCCAAACAACAGGAAAGCTTTAGGTTCGAGATGCAGATGGCCATGCAGACTATGAGAGAGATGCATGAGCAACAAATTCAGGCACTGACGAACCAGCGAGGTGAACCAAGCCGCCGTAACCAGGTTGTTCAGGAAGAGGAGCACACGGATAGGGATGAAGCTCACAATGCCAATAACCCTCCTGTCAATACAGGGGGTGGTAACGAGGATGCCAACGAAGATACAAGTGAAGACTTGAAGATCAAAGATCTCGAGAGCAAAATCAACACATTGATCTCCGCTCAAGAGACGAAGAAAACAGGCATTCCCTGTCCATACCCAAGAGAGTGGGAATCGATCCCATATCCGGCGAAGTTCAATCTAATCAACTTCACGCCGTTCGATGGGAAGGGTTCCCCCACTCAGCATTTGATTTATTTCAAATCGCACCTGGGTATTATTTCCGGCAATGAGCCTCTGATGGTGCGGTCATTCGTCGGCACTCTTCGCGGAGCCGCCTTCGATTGGTACCGCCGCCTCAAGCCAGGAAGCGTAAATAGCTGGGACGACATGGAGACAAAATTCCTTGCTAACTTCTTCGACGACGACACCGAGATATCTATCGTATCATTGCTCGATGAGAAGCAGAAGGACGGGGAGTTAGTCGACACCTTCGTCAAAAGGTTCTGGAACAAATCGATGAATTGCCGGGACCCGATCACCGAGGAATTCGTTCTCCAGACCTACCATAATAATCTGTCCTTAGACGTATTGGAAGCAATGGGGACAGCACCGTCTGACACTTGGAAGGATCTGAAGGTCCGAGGGGAGCAGGCTGAGCGATTCCTTAGAAGGAAAAAGGTCGAGAGGAACCAACCGACGGTTAATCCGCTGGACTCAAACTTCGCCTCTCGTGGTAAGGGCAAGGCACCTGCAGCTGCTGGTGGTGCTAATCAAGCGTCACAACAGCAATCCCGAAGGCAGCAAAAGACTTCGGGTCCGAGACTCCAAAGAGAGTATTCCTTCAAGGACGAAGACGTTCCAACCATCTTCGAATCCCTCCTTGAAGGTAACAAGATCAAGCTACCACCTATCACAAATCAGGAGGAAGCTGACAACACTACGGACCCAAAGTACTGTGCATACCACAGGAGGGTCGTTCATCCCACCAAGGATTGCTTTACTCTCAAGAATAGCATTCAGACCTTGGTTGAAGCCGGCGTCATAACGCTAAGGTAAGCCAATTGAGAACGGCAAAACTCCAAAGAGTATACGAGTATAAACTGTTTCTCAATCCTCCGACTGGTATAAGAGGTTAAACTGCTCCTTGATACTCCAATAGGTATATGAGTCTAAACTGCTTCCCCACTTTTGACGGGAAGTTCCTGGAGAATATTAAGCTAATATTCTTAAGGATAACCCGGTTAAATAACTGATAATAATGTCCGAACCAGTTCCGCAAACGAAACTGGGTGTGGACGATTTATGTAACGGGAAGTTCCCAAAACCACAGCAATGTAATGAATAAGAACTCCCATTCAAATTCTCACCGTGTTTGTGCACTCAACACTCTCTCTGTTAGAGTCTGGACATAAAATTCCCAATTGGTCAAACCTTCTTACAGTTAGGACCACAGTCTAAATCCCCTCTCGGTTCCCCCAATGAACGAGAGGTCCTCAAATCGAGCGATCAAACCTTCCTACAGTTAGGATCGCCTCAAATCTCCCAATTGGTCAAACCGTCTTACAGTTAGGACCACAGTCAAAATCCCCTCTCGATTCCTCCAATGAACGAGAGGTCCACTTTCAAATCGAGTGATCAAACCTTCCTACAGTTAGGGTCACCTCAAACTCCTGTTTGGCCAAACCTTCCTACAGTTAGGGTCAAAACCATAATTCACTCTCGATAAATGAGAAATTCATCTTTAGTTCAGTAATCAAACCTTCCGACAGTTAGGGTTATCTGAATCTTTTTGAATCTCGGAGTGGAGACTCCACTCTTGGTTTCACCCTTCCGGACTCTGGGGGTGGAGATCCCACCTCGAGTTTCCTTTCCAGCTGAAGATAGAATATAAAATTCTTCTTTTCAGCATCGGGAGATAGAATATAAAATTTTTCCTCTCCCATTTCGGGTTCGTCTTTGCCCCAAGAGAAGACACCATCTTATTCAACTCCCAAAATAGGTATAGGAAGTTTATCCCGAATCCTAAGCAGGGATAAGTCTGCGCCTAACACGCGCTGCCGGTTTAGTCTTTTTCCGTAGAAAAAGACACCAGAGTTCAATTCTGGGGTATTCTATCCTGAAACCTAAGTAGGGATAAGTCTGCGCTTAACCCGCGCTGCCGGTTAGTTCTTAACCGTCAAAAAGAACACCCGTTCACATATTCAACATTGTGACAGGTTGTTATTAATAACACCAAAATCCATGCCTTACACTCTGCGCTTAACCCGCGCTGCCGGTTAGTTCTTAACCGTCAAAAATAACACCCGTTCACATATTCAACATTGTGACAGGTTGTTATTAATAACACCAAAATCCATGCCTTACACGCATAGGAAGTTTATCCCGAATCCTAAGCAGGGATAAGTCTGCGCCTAACACGCGCTGCCGGTTTAGTCTTTTTCCGTACAAAAAGACACCAGAGTTCGATTCTGGGGTATTCTATCCTGAAACCTAAGCAAGGATAAGTCTGCGCCTAACCCGCGCTGCCGGTTAGTTCTTAACCGTTGAAAAGAACATCCGTCCACATATTCAACATTGTGGCAGGTTGTTATTAATAACACCAAAATCCATGCCTTACACGCATGGGGAATTTCATCCTGAATCCTAAGAAAGGATATGCCGACGCCTAACACGAGTCGCCGGTTTAGTCTTTTACCGATTGAAAAAGACACCAGAATACCAGTCTGGGGTATTTTACCCCGAAGCCTAAGTAGGGATAAGTCAGCGTCTAATACACGTTACCGGGTAGCCTATTCCCGTAACAATGGTAAAGCCTATGTATTCAACATCATAGCACAAAGTCTAAGAGAATTCACTCTCTTAGCACAACGTTACATGCGGAACGGATTTAGACAATCCGCATGCTAGCCCGACTCAAACGGTAGTCGGTAAAGGCTAATCAAATCCGTTAAAGGCTTGGGGTTAGCCAAAAATCCTAAAGTCAACGCCTAACACGCGTCGCCGGGTAGTCTATTCCCGTGAGAAAGACGAAGTCTACGTATTCAATATCGTAGCACTAAGAGCGTTAACTCTCTTAGCACAACGTCACATGCGGAACGGATTTACATAATCCGCATGCTAGCCCGACTCAAACGGTAGTCGGTAAAGGCTAATCAAACCCGTTGAAGGCTGGGGGTTAGCCAAAAAACCCTAAAGTCAACGCCTAACACGCGTCGCCGGGTAGTCTATTCCCGTGAGAAAGACGAAGTCTACGTATTCAATATCGTAGCACTAAAAGAGTTAACTCTTTTAGCATAACGTCACATGCGGAACGGACTTAAAACAATCCGCATGCTAGCCCGACTCAAACGGTAGTCGGTAAAGGCGCATCAAACCCGTTGATGGCTGAGGATTTGCCAAAAATCCTATAAATACGAGAGTCACTGACGCATCAGCTTCATTAGTTGGTCTCGTGACTTGAGCATCCAACGACATTCAAAACCCTAAGGTTAACGCCGGACAACGCATAACCCTAGGTCAACGCCAGTCAACGCGTTGCAATCAAACAGTCAACGTACGACGTCCAAAACCCTAAGGTCAACGCCGGACAACGCGTAACCCTAGGTCAACGCCTATCAATGCGTTGCAATGAAAGAATCAATACTCCGAAAAGTATACGAGTATAAACTGCTTCTTACTCCGAAAAGTATACGAGTATAAACTGCTTCTTACTCCAATAAGGTATATGAGTATAAACTGTTCCCTAATTTTGGTTGAGAAGTTTCTGGAGAGTATTTTTCTAAAAATATTCTTAAGGATAACTCAACAACACAACGCCGGACAACGCGTTGCACATAAAAACCCTGGGGTGTCTCGGCTTGGCCGAGACACCCCTGGGGTGTCTAGGATTTTCCTAGACACCCCTGGGGTGTTTCGACTTTCCCGAGACACCCCGGGTGTCCCAGTTCAGCCTGAGACGCTCCGTTGCGTATGTTTGATTGTTTCCGCCGTAAATTCTTCGTCCGAACTCGGATTTGAGTGATTCCAAGTGCGTTGGAAGCCTGACGAAGAGTTCTACCCGCTCTGATGGTTGGATTATCTGTAGGATGAACGAGATATGGAGGGCGTTGTTCCTTTTGTAAACACCGCAGGGTTCCCGATTAGCCCGTGCCTTCGTAGTTTGTCGATTTGCTTCAATCGTTCATCGACATCAATCGAACTCCTGTGGATCGGATAGGGACGTTCATCGTCGTTCTTTAACACTGAGCTGTTCGTGGAGACCTATGGGCAATTTTCGATGCCTACAGCCCCCCTCTAGACCTTTGATCCCGAGATTTGGGCGATTGTTTCCTTGGTGAACCAATCCCCCCCGGCTATTATTTCCTTCGTGGAATAATACCCGTCGTGCTGCTTAGATCTGATCGGATCTAGATCTCGCGGTGGTCCACGGATAAACCCCGGCGCAGGCAAAGAAGCCACACAAGCGAGCGACCGTAAAACAGGAGCTCGTGATTTGTTCGACAAACAAGGATAAAAAGTTGTAATCTTTCTTTTATTTTCTTTGATTTTCATTGTAACCGGATCTTATAAAAAGACCAGATCTTTGTAACGCAAAAAGTTGTTATTTAAGAGTGCAATGTCATTGCCATGCGTTGACTGGCGTTGACCTAGGGCTACACGTTGACCAGCGTTGACCTTAGGGTTTTGAACCATCGTACGTTTGCTGGAGCGTACACAGTTTAAGCTCTTAAGGTATTGGAGCACAGCGGTCCCAAGTGTCGGGGTTGCAGGACCAACTGTTAAAGCTGATTCATCTGCATGTGTGGATTTTATCCTGAATTTGTTGGATGCTCAAGTCACGAGACCAATTAGTGGAGCTGGTGCGTCAATGACTCGCATTTATAGAATTTTTGGCAAATTCTCAGCCATCAACGGGTTTGATGAGCCTTTACCGACTACCGTTTGAGTCGGGCTAGCATGCAGATTGTTTAAGTCCGTTCCACATGTGACGTTAAGCTAAAAGAGTTAACATTCCCCAGACTGGAATTCTGGTGTCTTCTTCAATCGGTGAAAGACTAAACCGGCAACGCGTGTTAGGCGTTGGCTTATCCCTGCTTAGGCTTCGGGATAAAATTCCCCATGCATAAAAGGCATGGATTTTGGGGTTTGAAAAAGGTGGTGTCTTCTCTTGGGGCAAAGACGAACCCGAAATAGGAGAGGAAGAATTTTATATTCTATCTCCCAATGCTGAAGAGGAAGAATTTTATATTCTATCTACAGCTGGAAAGGAAACTCGAGGTGGGATCTCCACCCCAAGAATCCGGAAGGAGAGTGGGATCTCCACTCCGAGAATCGGAAAGGTTCGAACGACCCTAACTTTTATAGGATTGGCCATTTGAACCCAAAGAATCCCTCATTCATTGAGGAGAAAGCCCAATTTCAACCCTAACTTTTATAGGTTTGGTGGAAAAGGGGACAAAGGTGGATTTTCGTTTATTGAAAAGGAATGACTCGGCCTTAGTCTTGACCATTTGTAGGCTTGACTAAGCGAGATCGGGAACAATCCTAAATTTTATAGGTTTGACTGTTCAAATTAAAAGTGGACCTCTCGTTCATGGAAAGAATCGAGAGAGGAATTCGGCTTTGGCCCTAACTTTTATAGGTTTGACCAGAAAGCAAAGCAAGTGGAAGTGGGGGTCTGAGACGTTCTTACCTTTTATAGGTTTGATCGCCCAATTTAAAAGTGGACCTCTCGTTCATGGAAGGAATCGAGAGGGGACTTTAGTTGTGGCCCTAACTATAAGAAGGTTTGACCGGGTAGACAGTGAGAGTAGGAGTACAAATCACATCGAGAGTGTTGACTCGTACAAATCACAGTGGGGTTTAGTGTTTATCACTTTGTTTGTAATGATCGGGTTATCCCTAAGAGAATTACATATAGTATTTCTTTTGGGAACTTCCCGTTACACGAATTATCCACCCCCAGCTTTCTTGCCAGACTGGGTGTAACAGGGAGTACGTTATCCTCAATCGCATGTTCAGGTTATCCTTGAGAATATATGATTCTCTAGAAACTTCCCGTTACATAAATCATCCACCCCCAGCTTCTTCCGCGGAACTGGTTCGGATATTATTCTCAGTTACCTGACAGAGTTATCCTTAAGAATATTAGCGTAATATCCTCCAGGAACTTCCCGTCAAAAGTGGGAAACAGTTTAGACTCATATACCTATTGGAGTATCAGGGAACAGTTTAACCTCATATACTGATTGGAGGATTGAGAAGCAGTTTATACTCGTATACTCTTCGGAGTGTTAAGGAGCAGTTTATACTCTTATACTTGTCGGAGTGTTGCCGTTCTCAATTGGCTTACCCTAGCGTTATAACGCCGGCTTCAACCAAGGTTTGGATGCTATTCTTTAAAGTAAAGCAAGCCTTGGCGGGATGAAGGATCCTCCTGTGGTACGCGCAGTACTTCGGATCTGCAGGATCGTCAGCTTCCTCCTGATTCATGATGGGCGGCAGCTTGATCTTGTTGTTTTCAAGAAGGGTCTCGAAGATGGCTGGAACGTCTTCGTCTTTGAATGAGTACTCTTTTTGGAGCGTTGGATCCGAATTCTTCTGTTGTCTTCGGAGCTGTTGTTGTGACGTTTGATTGACGTCAACGACTGTTGTAGATGCATTCCCTTCATCATGGGACACAAGACCTGAACCCAGAGGGTTGACCATCGATTGGTTTCTTTCGACCTTTCTCCTTCTGAGGAAGCATTCGGCCTGTTCTCCGCGCACCTTCAACTCTTTCCAGGTATTGAGCGGCTCTACTCCCATAACATCCAAGATGTTAATGGACAAATTGTTATGACAAGTCTGCAAGATGAATTCCTCCGTGACGGGATCCTTGCAGTTCATTGCCTGATTGCGGAAGCGTTTGATGAAGGTATCTACCGACTCTCCGTCTTTTTGTTTCTCCTCGAAGAGTGTCCAGGTCCTCCCAGCTGTTGATGCTTCTGGGCTTGAGGCGGCGGTACCAATCGAAGGCGGGCCCGCGAAGGGTGCCAACGAATGACCGAACCATCAAAGGCTCGTTGCCAGAGATCACCCCCAAGTGAGACTTAAAATAAATCAGATGCTGAGTGGGGGAACCCTTCCAGTCGAATGGCGTGAAGTTGATCAAGTTGAATTTCGCCGGATATGGGATTGAATCCCACTCTTTCGGGTAAGGACACGGAATGCCGGTCTTCTTCACCTCTCGGGCAGACATCAAGGCGTTAATTTTTCTTTCGAGATCTCTCATCTTTTCGGCCTCATCCATATCCTGTTTTGGACAATTTTCGAGAGGAATAATATGGCCACCCCCAGTGTTATCATCACTGGTGGGTCCACCCCCAGTGTCGTTATTTTTAGTGGGGCCACCCCCAGTCTTTTTGGGCGGTGCGTCGGCCATGATGATTTCGTCCCCTTCCGGATCGCTGTCAACTGTGGCGTTCTGGGTGCGACGGCTGAATTCCACTAGCTGATTTGATAAGGCTCGGATTTGTTGGTCGTGCATTTGCCTCATCTCCTGCATAGCTATTTCCATTTCGATTTTGAATGCTTCTTTCTGCTTGGCTAGAGCATCCTCAATGATTTTGGCTATTTGCTGGGTGTTGACCATGAACACTTCTCGAGCTTGCCCTATGCTAGATGCTGTATCGTTGGAGGCGAGTGCGGAATAAGAATCTGAGAGTTCATCATCGGAATGGACTTCTTCATGGATCCCATGGTCGTCGTTATATCCGACGGCTTCTAGCTGAAGCTGAGCTATTCTCGAATTGACTCTGCTTCCTAGAGAGAAATTAGGGTAGGGACCACTTGAAACTATTGGAGATCTTCCCTTGTTGACCATGTTGATGGTAACTTCTGGGAATTCATCATCTCGAGCAACCGATCCTCTTTGGTGGAAATGCCCTGATTTGGGCTTCGTTGTTCCATCGGAGATTCTCTCGAATATCGAGACCCTCTGCGAAGCGGTCTTGGGGCAGCTACATGTTGATAATACTGCCCTGATAATTTTGATATACGGACAGTGAGAGTCCGCTTCCCGAGTACTTCGAGATTTATTCGCACCCCCAGCCTGATAGTACAACTCATCGACGTTGCGGTCGGAGTAACCTATCGGCTGCTCACATGGATTCTCAGGTATAACGCGTTCGTCTGTCCGACGCGTTTTCCTCTGAGTAAACATTGCATTGTTGGCATCTACGGGAGTCACACGTTTGGAATCACACCTTCGTGAGGGTGAAACCTTAACGGGCTCCTGATTTTCTGCATGCACCGCCAAGCGGGTCGTCGCAGCAATCAATTTGTTAGGAGGTCGCGTACGACCCCCAGTCCGGATGTTGGCTCGAAGCTCCTTCAACGATCTCCAGCTTTCCTTAACAAGCGCTTTTCCTCGATTCTCGGGTAGAGCACCGATACGATTGTTCAGAGGATTCCTAAACTTGAGGAAATCCACGTCGCAGCCGGGCTTTAACGGAGGTTCAGGATCTGAAGTTGACGAAGGCCGGAGAGCAACGTCGCCTGTTTTTGCCTTAGGCGCTGATTTGGCCTTTGGCACCCAGACTCGTTTGGATCTCGGCGATCTCTTAACTGCCTTTTCCCTTTGCGTTTCTTGTGTTCTTCGCACAAGGGTCCGGGCCTGCGCACGCAAGGCGCGGCGCTTCTGGATTCGCTCCTCAAGAGTAGAACGGGTTCTTTTGACACGAACCCATCCGTTCGTTTCTGCTTTGGAGGAGGGGTTGGTTGTTCGCTGCTGTTGTTCCCGGCGCCGCCTGGATTTTAGATCCACATTATAGCGGATCCCATCCATCGGCTCCAAAGGGTGCGAGTGCAGCGACGGCAAGGGGATCTTGGGTCTTTGAGCCGAGGGTCCCACGAACGTTTCTGGAAGAGGTTACCTTCCTGCGCCTGTTCGGAGAGGCGGATCTGGAGGAGGAGGAAGAGAGGCACTCTTTAAACTTTTGTCGATCGTGCTCGTATTCTTCATTCACCCGGATCTTGAATGCCGGTTGCGTCACGACGGCCTCGGCAGCGAGGCCGTTGGCTCCCACTGTGGTCGCCAGCTTGTTTGCGGAGAAAGTTGTTGTATTCATTGCTGTATTCATTAGATGGTCTTTTTGTAAGACTCTTACACAACGAAAACAAAAAAAAAAGTTTCAACTCTCTTCAAACAAACGCAAGATCCTGTTTTGCGGTCTCTTGCTTGCGTGGGTCTTTGGCCTGTGACGGGGACGTCAATATCCGTGGACTACCTGGCACTCAGATCTGTTCTGAAAAATCGGACAGAGCTTCGTCGATCCGCGTGAGATCTAGAAGCTTGAAGCGTCTATCTCGGCTAAAACGAGATATATGCTCTTCTTAGTGATTACCGGCGAAGGGTAATACTAAGAAAAAGGGGGGACAGGTGATGAAGAATCTGATGAAGACCTCTCCTCTCCTTGTTGAAGCGCTCGACCACTCTTCACTGCAGCAGGGCATCGCCAATCTTCTCCAAAAATCCAGATCCACAAAAATGAAGCCCAAGGGGGCTATTTATAGGCAATAGGAGCACCTAGGGGGCCTAGACACCCCTGGGTGTCTCAGAAAAATCCGAGACACCCTAGGGTGTCTCGGAAATTTCCGAGACACCTTGGGGTATCTCAGAAATTTCCAAGACACCTTGGGGTGTCTCGGAATTTCCGAGACACCCCTGGGGTGTCTCGGAATTTTTGAGACACCCCTTGGGGTGTTTTGGAATTCCTGAGACTCCGTTGAGGTGTATTCGATTGTTTTCGCCGTAAATTCTTCGCCCGAACTTGGATTTGAGTGATTCCAAATGCGTTGGATGCGTGACGAAGAGTTCGATCCGCTCCAGTGGTTGGACTATCTGTAGAGTGATCGAGACATGAAGGGGATTGTCCTTTTTGTGAACATCACCGGGTTCCCGATTGGTCCGGGTCTTCGTTGTTCCGAAATCTTATCAGCTCACGTAGTTCGTCGATTCACTTGAATCATTCATCGACGTCAATTGGACTCCTGTGGATCGGATAGTGATGTTCATCGTCGCTCTTTAACACCGAACCGTTCGTGGAGACCTATAGGCAATTTTCGATGCCTACAACTCCGTGTCTCGAGCATCTCGCTTCCAAGACTTATTCGCACCCCCAGCTCTATAGTACAACTCATCAGTTTGATAACTGGAGCAACCCATAGAGTGTTGGCACGACTTCCCAGGTATAACACAATCATCATCAGACGAATGTGTTTCCCTCTGGGGATATGACGCTTTATTAGCGTTTTTAGAAGTCACTCGTTCAAGTCTAGGCTTTTGCGAGCGTAAAATCTTAACGGGCTCTTGAACTTCGATACGCAAACCAATGCGGTCGGCAATAGGGGTTTTCCCTTTGTTATCTATCTTGGGGGAATTAGCACGACCCCCAGTCGGGTTTATCAATTGGGGACCTTTCAACGGACCCAATCGCTCCTTGATAGGTGCTTTACCTCGATTCCCTGGTAAGGGACCGAGGCGACCTTTCAAAGGAACTCTGGATGTTGAAGGATCCGTGTTCTTACCTGACTCCGTCGGAGGTGCAGGGGCAAGGGGAACGAGATCTGGATTTGATGAAGGTTGGACAGCAATATCGTCCGCTCTCGTCTTAGGCGTTGGTTTTGCCTTTAGCACCCACACCTGCTTGAATTTTGACGGATTCTTGATCGCCTCTTCTTTCTGCATCTCCTCCGCTTTCTGTAGGAGAGCTCGGGCATGCGCAAGCAACGCGCGACATTTCTTGATTCGCTCTTCGAGGGTTGAGCGAGTCCTCGTGACACGAACCCAATCGTTCGTTTCTGCCTTGAAGGAGGAGTTGGTTATGTGTCGTTGTTGCTCTTGGCGCTGTCTGGACTTGAGATCTTCATTGTAGCAAATCCCGTCCATCGATTCCGCGGACTTGGCCAGTTGTCGTGCAAGGCGTTGGCGCCGTCTTTGGCGCGTCCTCTTTGACATAGCTGGAGCACCTTCAGTAGGCATCTCCTTGGCGGAGGAGACGTCCAGATCTGCGGTCTCGACCACGTTGGACGACGCGGGGACGTCACGTGGTGCGAGTGCAGCGGCGGCAATGGGCTCTTGGATCTTGCGAGCACTCTTGGAAGATGAAATCTTCCTGCGCCTGTTTGGAGAGGCGGATCTGGAGGAGGAGGAAGAGAGGTACTCTTCAAACTTTTGTTGATCGAACTCGTATTCGATCTCTTCATTCACCCGGATCTTGAATGCCGGTTGCGTCACGACGGCCTCGGCGGCGAGGCCGTTGGCTCCCACTATGGTCGCCAGTTTGTTTTCGTCGAAAGTTGCCTTCATCATTGATTTCATTAAACTTTAGTCGTTACAAATGAATTTTCAAATAACAAAAATAAAAATTACAACTTTCTTGAAAATAAACACAAGATCCGTTCAATGAACAAACTTGTTAGACATAGATGAGTTAAAAGCATTTAACAAATATTCTAACAAAATGTTGTTCATAGTAAACATGCGATGATCATTTTTATTCCACTTGGATTTCTCCAAAATGGGCACAATATAAGCATCATCTATAATTTCCCATAAATCAAAATGTTTAGATCTAACAAATAGTTTAAATCTAACACACCATTGGGCATAGGGGAAATTGTCTAATCTAGGAGCAACACTAGAATCATAGCCTAAACAAGATGCATCATTCATATTCATAATTTGTAAAAATATATGCAAGCAAGATACAAATAAAGCTCAAAATTAGATTAGCACAATAAGCTAACTTGGATCTTTAACTCAAGGCGATTAGACCTTAAATCAAAGAGCACCAAGCTCTGATACCAATTGTTAGACCCTAGAGGGGGGGTGATTAGGGTCTTATGCTAATCTAATCCGATTAAATGCCAATTAAAATTAATTAATAAGTTATCCTAGCAAGTATGAAATACAACAATGTATATGAGCTAGGATAAGTAATATGAACAACAAGATATATCCTAACAAAGAGATATATGCAATGTATGTGCAAGGATATATAAACTAACACAAGGGTAAACAATATGAACTAGATAGTGGATGATATAGATAATGAGCTAATGACAATGGCGATATAAGATATGAACATAAATATGAATGAACGCCAAAGCACACTCAAACAAGCAATATGATCACGGAGTTCGGACCTTCCGTCCTACGTCTCCGCTCCCCACTCCCGGGGAGAAATCCACTAACACAATCCGGTTTGGAAGCCGGAACTTCTTCTACACACTCGGTTTTCTAGCTAACCGAAAACTCTACAACTCACACTCTTGCAATCACACTCTACACCCACTAAGTGTTGGACCTAGCCGTGTCTCCCTCAAGTGCTCGGTTACAACCTCTCCCTAGGCACGTCAACCGACGCCACTCCTCTTGGGACGATCCCCGACTCTCACCACACACTCCTCACTCGGTGTACAAGTGTATTACAAAGTGATTCTCACAATAAGCACAAATATGACAAATGATTGTTCTCAAAACAATGTGAGAACTCAATTAAGCTCACTCTCAATGTCACAAACCCACAACCCTAAATTATACTATGAATGTAAATACAATAAGCTCAATAGGTTGTGTGTGAACAAAGAGTATCAATAAAACAATTAAACTAAACTCAAATATAAATCTAGCTTATGGAAATTATAATCAAAATAATAAATTGCTAGATGAGTTTAGAAACACTTCTCTAGATCAAGATGGAGAGATGGAGATTGGAGCCCAAACAAGAAGATAATCTCCTCCACTTGTGAAAACCAAAACAGGTTAAACGAAACACTTAAACAAGCTTAAACAAGCTTAAACTCTTTTTAAAACCCTTGTTTAAAAACTTCTTTTAAAACATTCCCTCTACTTGTGAAAGCTAAAACTGCTTTAAACCAAACTCTTAAACAAGCTTAAAACAAGCTTAAACCCTTTTTAAAACCCTTGTTAAAAACTTTCTTAGATAACTGAAAACTGAGATCAAAGAGGGTTTTTATAGCCTCCAAAACCTCAGACCAAAACCCCTTACAAAAAGACCAAAAAACCACCTGCAACGGTTCTAAAAAGAGCCGTTGGGACTCCAACGTCGACCGATGAAAATCGCGGTCGACCAGAAACAAGGTCAGAATCGCAGGAGACGTCCAGAGAGTCCGTCGGTCGACCGGCGAAAATTTCGGTCGACCGGCGGTACTGTAGCAGTGCGCATCTATCTTGTAAAATCAATTTAAAATAGTAAATGAACTCTAAAAATTATGAAATTTTGTGATAATGTTCTAGACATGTAGAATAACATGTCAGGAAAAGAAATTCTGAAAAAGAATTTCCCAGTTGAGAGAAATAAATGTTTGAACACAAAAATACAGTTTCTGAAAATCTGCTGTGATACACGATTTTGTAAAATCAAGTAGGCATAGTAAATCAACTTCAAAAATAGTAAACTTTTGAGGAAAGTTTCTAAACATGTAGATAAACATGTCAAAGAAAGAATTTCTTGAATATAATTTTCCATTTATGAAAAACTCATCTATTTTGTAAAACATGCACGAACATGCACGAATGAAAATTATGATTTTGTAAATTCCATTAAACATAACAAATCAATTCCAAACTTGATGAAACTTTGAGAAATGTTTGAAAATGATATTTTGAACATGTTACAAAAAGAATTTTCCAATTTGCATTTCCCAATTGTGAAATCTCATTATTTTGGAAAAGTGTTCAAAACATGAAAAAGTGATATACATGAAGTTTAGTGTTTTGACATAAACAATGTTTTGAAACTTTGCACAATGATTATATAGACTTGATAAAATATGTATATGATGATTGTTAAGTCTATAAACTGAGAATACAATATTTGAGCTTAGAAACCAAATACGTGTGTGTATATGATATTGAGCTTAGAGTAAGAAAGAATATACTCATAATATTTCTCCTCCTTTGACAACATCAAAAAGGGGACAAAAGAATTAAGAGAGCGAAAGCTCCCCCTATCAATAAGCACGGGTGAGTATCAAACATAAAAAGATCTAGGGATTGCTCCCCCTATCAAAATGCCATATAGAGTATATGCAATGAGGATCAAGGCAAACATATGTGAGCAAGCATAGATGCTAAAAAACAACTCACATACAAAATGATAATGAGAACATAAAAACCGATGTATAAAATAGATTTATGAAATCAAAAGAGGAGAAACATGAGAATCATGTAAAAAAGTTTTCAAATGAAAACAAATCAACCAATTGAAATCATAAATCAAAGTTTAAATCCAAAAACGTAAAATCAAATCATCATTGATTCAAAAATCAAGAGAGGCAACTATATCTAGCTCTTAAGCTAGTATCAACCCATATAAATATGTTTAGCATCCGGTAAACAATGTTTGGTAATAAACACCCAATAAATCCGGAGGGTTATATAAGTACAAACCTCTCATCAAAATCAAAACTAGGAATTATGAAAACAAAAGAATTTGACCAAAGAAAATTTGTTTTCATAAAAAGTTTCAAAGCATAATTTTCAAATAACCAAGAAAAAGGAAAAATAAGAATACTAAAATTCTTGGTTTAAAATTTAAATTTGTTTTGGTACCCAAGAACTCTTGGTACCAAAAGATTTAGGGACATGACCCCTATCATTAAAGCTCAAAGCCCTAGGGTTATGAACCCTCTTGGGCGCATGTGGTGTACGAATACAGTCATAACAATAATTACTCAAATAACCCTTCCGATTGCAATTTGTGCAATGAAAAGGTTGAAATAATTTGCGTTGACCGAATGGTTGTGCACGGAAAACATTAGAAACATTTGCAAACATGGATGGTCTTTTAAAATTATTTTGCAAATGCAAAACCTTATCAAAACAAAACTTTCCTAAGTGGCCATATCTATCACAAACATCACATTTAAACTTTTGTGGTCTTTTAAAATCATTTGGCAAAAGTGAAGTCTTTTTCAAATCATAGCAAAGTTTTGCCAAATGGGCAAAACGTCCACAAAGATCACATTTGAACACATTAGCATGTTTATGATGTGCATGATAAGCATATTCATGTGTATGTATACAAGATGTGAAGCTATATGAGATGCACAAGGAACATTAGAATTCTTATGTTTGTGTGCATCATAGCAAAACTTAGCTAAATGACCTTGACGGCCGCATATAGAACACTTATAAGTTTTGCTATACATGTGTGCATAATGAGTGGATGACTTCTTAGACTTAGCACACATATCCATAAGCTTCTTATGATTATTAATGCATGTTTTCAAAGTTGAATCTAAAGATGAAATACTATTTTTCATAAGATTCAAATCTTCATTTTTAGGCACATATGCATTTTTAGAAGTAGAACATAAATAGTCATTTATAAATGAAGCAGTGTTATTTTTTATGTTCTCTACTTCTAACATGGCATCAATCTTAGCATGAGATAAGCTAGCAATAGATGAGATCAAATTTCCATTTTCCAAATTTAATAAGTCATTGCTTTCTTTAAGCATAGTATTTTCATTTTCAATGACATCAAATTTGGACACTAGCTTCTCATGATCGGATTTTAAAACATCATGCTTGCTTTTTAAATCATTAAAATCATTTTGCAATTTGTTAAAGGCATGCAATAATTTTTCACTAGCACAAGCAAGTTCATCACTAGATAAATCATTATCGGGTTCGAACTCGCAAACCTCACTAGGGCTATCGCCTAGTGGCCGTGTGCATGATGAAGCTCCAATATTACTTGAGGAAGAATCCGCCGGAATCCTTTGGATCTCCTCCAAGTTACCATGATGTGTAATTAATTTTAATTGGCATTTAATCAGATTAGATTAGCATAAGACCCTAATCACCCCCCCTCTAAGGTCTAACAGTAGTATACCCAGCCGTTCTCCTGGATCACGGAAGACCTTTAAGTCTTCTCTCTGCAATGGTAGGTTATTTGCAAATGGGCTTACGAGATTTGACTTTTGAGTTCCTCAATGTCCAAGAAACAACTATTACTGGGAGGAAAGCCTGGAAGACTCCCCAACCACGTGCACCAGTGATGTATGTTTGACCCTAGAGGGGGGGTGATTAGGGTCTTATGTTAATCTAATCCGATTTAAATACCAATTAAAATTAATTAACAAGTTGTATTCTTGCAAGATAGATATACAAGAGTTATAAGCAAGAATAAGCAATATACACAAAGTGATATATCCTATATGATAAAATATATATATATGCAAGGATATATAAATTAATTAACAACTTTCCTGTTTTGAGTTTCTTCAGATTCTAACGGGATCATGGTCAAAACAGCTCCACAAGTTCCGAGACATCTTTGGGTGTCTCGGCTCGGGCTGAGACATTTTGTTTTGCACACTTGTCCATTTTTGCCATAACTTTTTCATCCGAACTCGGATTTAAGCGATTCAAAGTGCATTGGAAAGACGATGAGGAGTTCTATAAGCTCCAATGATTAGATCATCTGTGGAATAAATGAGACACGAAGGGTATTTCGTCTTTTGTAAGTGACACGGGGCTCCCGATCCGTTCGTATCCTCATTATTCTGAAACTCCGTTGCTTCACATAGTTCGTCAACCCACTTTATGTGTTTGTTGACATTAATCAAGCTCCTGTGACTTAGATTATGACGTTCATCATCTTTTCTTAGCACTGAGCCGTTCGTAGGGACCTATAGGCAGTTTTATACGCCTACATAGACTTCGTCTTTCTCCTGTGAAAAGACTAAACAGCAACGTGAGTGGAGTTGATGCGTCAATGACTCGCAGTTATAGAATTTTTGGCAAATCCTCAGCCATCAACGGATTTGATTAGCCTTTACCGACTACCGTTTGAATCGGGCTTACATGCGGATTGTTTAAATCCGTTCCGCATGTGACGTTATGCTAAGAGAGTTAACGCTCTTAGTGCTACGATATTGAATACGTAGACTTCGTCTTTCTCACGGGAATAGACTACCCGGCGACGCGTGTTAGGCGTTGACTTTAGGATTTTTGGCTAACCCCCAGCCTTCAACGGATTTGATTAGCCTTTACCGACTACCGTTTGAGTCGGGCTAGTATGTGGATTGTAACGCTGTGCTAAGAGAGTGAATTCTCTTAGACTTTGTGCTATGATGTTGAATACATAGGCTTCGCCATTGTTACGGGAATAGGCTACCCGGCAACGTGTATTAGACGTTGACTTATCCCTACTTAGGCTTCGGGATAAAATTCCCCGCGCGTGTGAGGCACGGATTATGGTGTTATTAATAACATCTTGCCACAATGTTGAATATGTGGTCTTTTGTCCTTTTTACGGTCAAAGACTAACCGGCCATGTGTGTTAGACATAGGCTTTGGGATTTTTGGCAAACCCCCAGCCATCAACGGGTTTGATGTGCCTTTACCGATTACCGTTTGAATCGGGCTAGCATGTGAATTATTAAAACCCGTTTCACATGTAACGTTGTGCTAAGAGAATTACTTCCCTTAGACTTAATGCTATGATTTTGAATACATAGACTTCGTCTTTCTTACGGGAATAGACTACCCGGCAACGCGTGTTAGGCGTTGACTTATCCCTACTCAGGCTTCGGGATAAAATTCCCCGTGCATCGAGTGCCCGGATTTGACAATCGTGTCTTTTCTAAAAGCAAAGACAGATTGAGAAACGGGAGAGGAAGAATTTTATATTCTATCTCCCGGTGCTGAAGAGGAAGAATTTTATATTCTATCTACAGCTGGAAAGGGAACTTGAGGTGGGATCCCCCACCCCCAGAATCCGGAATGATGAACTGGGAGTGGGTTCTCCACTCCGAGCATCGGAAAGGTCCGAGGAGAGGAAGAATTTTATATTCTATCTCCCGGTGCTGAAGAGGAAGAATTTTATATTCTATCTACAGCTGGAAAGGAAACTCGAGGTGGGATCTCCACCCCCAGAATCCGGAAGGATGAAACTAAGAGTGGGATCTCCACTCCGAGAATCGTAACAATTCGGATAACCCTAACTGTCGGAAGGTTTGATTACCCGATTTGGAAGTGGACCTCTCGTTCATTGGGGGAATCGAGAGGAGATTTTGGCTGTGGCCCTAACTGTATGAATGTTTGACCAAGCAGGAGTTTGAGACGACATCCGTGGACCACCGTGCGATCTAGATCCGGTCGGATCTACGCAGTACGACGGGTATTATTTCGCCAAGGAAATAATAGCCGAGGGTACTATTTCGCCAAGGAAATAGTAGCCTTTAATTCTCGGGATCAAAGACCAAGCTTTGATCCGGAGTACGCCTGCGTAGATCTGAGATCCGGTCCTCTCGAACTCTTGCCTTATTTGGCGTTGACGATCGCCGAGCACCAGATCTGGATGAACAAGTCCTCGAAGTACCAAAGCTTGGATCTTTTTTAGATCTGAGTCTTCAATCCAACAGGGCTTCGCCTCCAAAAAATCACCCTTTGATACAAATGACCACCTCTCCTATTATGAGCCACCACTTCATTGTGCCGCGCACAGTGCCGACACAACCGAGCCAGCTCAGGGTTGGCTCGGCTTGGCCGACCACCTTGAGGTGGCATCGCACGAGCACTCAAGTGGCCGGCTGGCCGAGACCATGGCTGTCGGACCCCCCCTTGGTGTTGGGTTTCGTCGTTTTCTTGTATCCGTTTTTCAGTTCTGTTCGTGATTCGGTTGACTTAGACTCTGATTTGTTGATCTGATTTGGCAGTAAATCCGATTCCTGATTAGGCAATAAATCCACTTCTGAGTTCGAGTCCGCAACTGATCTTGATTCGATCGTGATTCATCTGAGTCTGCCCTTGGTTGGATGACTCGTTGACTCTTCGAACCCTTGGCTTGATTCCACACGCGAATGGATGTATTCCGTTGCTTGCATGCGATTCGTTAACCTCGTCGCCTCGTTGGTTCGTCGGTTTGTGCCGAGCTGTGCTAAGGGACCTATAAGCAATTTTATACGCCTACAGTAGCTGCCCTGATTTCTTTGTCATATTGGAGGTGACGGCGACCCCCAGCGTGTTGAGTCATTCTGGGCTTCTTTGTCGGGCCCAAACGATCTTGGACTGGAGCTTTGCCTCGTTCATCGGGAAGTGGACCGAGGCGTTCCAAAACTGGCTTCTTCCTTCGGGATGATTCTGCATGATCTCCCAGAGCAGCCATGGGAATTATCGGCGATTTGGAGTGGTTCGCCGGAGGTTGAACCTGCTTCGAAGGTTGCACTGATTGTGCCTTAGTCTGAATCGCCGCTTCAGACTTCGGCCTCCATACTTGACGGGTTGGTGGCGGCTTCTTGTCCACTTCCTTCTGTAGTCTTCTACGGGTCTTTTGGACTTGAGCCCGTGCCTGCGCTGATATTGCGCGGTGCTTGCGAATGCGCTCTTCAAGTGTTGAACGATTCCGTTTGACACGGATCCATTCGTTCTCCGTCGGTGGACTCCATCGCTTTGGCGAATCGTTTGGCCAAGCGTTGGCGTCGCCTTTGGCAGGCTCTCTTTGAAAGAGTCACTACGCCCTTAGTGACGGAAGAATTGGCCAGAACAGGCTTGACCTGGTTGGAAATTGGAGGAATCTCACCCGATGCGACTTTGGCATCAAACGGGGCGAGATCTTCGTTGGTGTTTTCAACGTCTTCATACCAACGAGTTTTTCTCCTGGAGGAGAACTTTTTGGACTTGCGGGGGGAGGTTGATCCGGTCGAGTTACAATGAAATCAAAGAAAAAGAAAAAAGATTACCTTTCGAACGAATTGCGAGCTCCTGTTTTGCGGTCACTCGCTTTGTGGGTTCTTCGCCTGCGCCGGGGTTTATCCGTGGACCACCGCGAGATCTAGATCCGGTCGGATCTACGCAGTATGATGGGTATTATTTCATTAAGGAAATAATAGCCGAGGGTACTATTTCGCCAAGGAAATAGTAGCCTTTAGTTCTCGGGATCAAAGACCAAGCTTTGATCCGGAGTATGCCTGCGTAGATCTGAGATCCGATTTGAGATCCGGTTCCTCTCGAACTCTTGCCTTATTTGGCGTTGACGATCGCCGAGCACCGGATCTGGATGAGGAAGTCTTCAAAGTCCCAAAGCTTGAATCTTTTTTAGATCTGAGTCTCGAATCCAGCAGGGCTTCGCCTCCAAAATTTCCAACCCCAAAAAATGAACACTCAATGGCCTATTTATAGGCTCTCAGATCTGTGCCCGGGCACAGATCTGGCCGGGGCCCTAGCCACCTATAGGTGGCTAGGCTTTGGCCGAGCCCCCTTAGGCGTTGTTTTCCGTCGTTTTCCATTTTCGGTTTTGGGCTTTGGCCGAGCCACTTATAGGTGGCTCGGTTTTGGCCGAGTCCCCTAGGTGTTATGGTTTTTGCCGTTTTTCCGGTCTCGTGGTTGATTTGGACTCTGATTTGTTGATCTGAATCCTGATTTGGCAGTAAACCCGCTTCGTTGTTGATCCAGATTCTGATTTGACAGTCAGAATCCCAATATGGCAGTAAATCCGCCTCAGTGTTTGAGTTCAAATCCGTTCTATGGTTGGATGACTCGTTGACTCACTGAACTGTTAGCTTGATTCCGCATGCGAATGGATGTATTCCATTGTTTGCGTGCGGTTCGTTAGCCTCGTCGCCTCGTTAATCTGCTTCGTTGCGTGTCACTTGGCTTTGGCGTTGTGGATTGACGCTCGTGTTTGGATACGTCGCCCGATGGTTCGTCGGTTTGTGCCGAGCTGTGCTAAGGGACCTATAAGCAATTTTATACGCCTACACCATCTGTTCAGTAGTGATCATGAATGATTCTCTAGTCCGTCCCGTGCTGGACACAGTGGCATCTGAAGCGATCGCATAGTTAGCGTCTGATGCTTCATCGTTTGAGGACTACCCCCTCTGAACTCTCCTATAATCTCTAGGCCTGATAGCCCCGGTTTTTAGCCGAGTCAATCGCTGAGATATTTGTGGAAAAGGTTCGGGATTGAAGCGTCGCGTGGACTTTCCCTTGCCTATCATGTTAATCGTGACTTCTGCGAATTCGCGTTCTTGAACAGCCGACTTCCTTTTACGGAAACGTCTTGACTTGTGTCTTAGCGATTCTGTAGAAAGTCTTTCAAATACCGAAATCCTTTACGAGGCGGTCTTGGAGCAGTTACACTCTGACAATAGCGCCTTAATAAATTTGGTACATGGACAAAGAGAATCCGTTTCTCAGGTATTTCTCTTTCGAGATTTATTCATACCCTTAGCCTGATAGTACAACTCGTCGATATGATTATCGGAGCAACCTTTCTTATGCTGGCAAAATTTTCCCATTCGAACGTCGTCATCTTCTGACGAACATAGCTCTCTTTGAGGGTAAAACGCCCTGTCATTATTCTCAAGAGTCGCTCGTTTGAAACCACGCTTTCGTGTGCGTAAGGACCCAACGGGCTCTTGGACTTCAACTCGCAATCCGAGGCGAGTGGTTATCGATACTTTCTCCGTAGGAGAGATCTTTGACTTACTGGGGAATCGCGTACGACCCCCTGTCTGACGAACCACACGGGGTTCACTTTTATGCAAAGGACCGAGACGATCCGTAATCTTCACTTTGAATCGGGACAAATCCACACTGTCGTGAGGTTCTACCGAAGGTGAGGAAATCATCGAAACAGGAACAGGAGCTGTTGGAGACTCGAAAATGATCGCGGGAGGTGAATTTTCTGCAAACAGAGGATGATTGGCTTGGCGATGACGCAGGCCAGTAGTTGGTGACTCGGCCTTGGCCGAGCCAGCGTTTGGTTGGCCGAGCCAGCAGCTGAAACTTGATTTTTTCGGGCCTTGTTTTGGATTTCGGCCTCCAGATTTGACGTGGTTTTGATAGTCTGTTGTCTACATCGTTTGTTTGTAATTTCTTGGCTTCTTGCACCAGAATTCTTGTGTGCACAAGTAAAGCGTGGCGTTTCTTGATCCGTTCTTCAAGAGTTGAACGTGTCCTCTTAACGGGGACCCATTCATTCGTTGTTGATTTGAAACAGTCGCCCGCTTGCTGTCGTGGCGGGTGGGGCCCGCTTGCTGCCGTGGCGGTTGGTGTCTTCTAGACTTCAGATCCGCTTCATAGCGAATTCTATCAACTAGCTCGGAAGCTTTGGCCAATTGGCGTGCGAGGCGCTGACGTCGTCTTTGACGCGCTCTCTTAGATAAGGTCGGCACGTTTTTAGTAGTGGCCTCGGATTTGCAAGGTGTGCCTTGAGCCGCTGCGGGATGAGGATCTTGGCTTTGAACCTTCAGATCCAAGTGCCCCCGAATCTTCTTTGTGGGTCTTTCCTATTCCTGCGAGGAGAGGATGATCTGGAAGATGAGGATAAGTATTCCTCATACTTTGCCTGGTCGAACTCGTACTTGACCTCTTCATTGATCGGGATGATGATCTTTGGTTGCGACACTACAGCTTTGGCAGAGAAGCTATCGGCTCCCACTGTGGTCGCTAGTTTGTTTTCGTCAAAAGTTGCTTTTTTCATTGCTTTCAAACCTGTTACACCGTTTATCGATTACAAGTTCAAACTGAAAGAAAAGTTGATCTTTTTATAAGATCTTCTTACAATGAAAAATAAAGATTACAACTTTATCAAACAAAACGCAGCAGTAGTTTATCTCTCGCTGCTTTGCATGGGATATTTGCCTGTGCCGGGGATGCGTTAGTCTGTGGGCCACCGCAGATCAAACCCGATTGATAGTATAACTACGCTCTTATTTCACAAAGGAAATAATTGCGGAAGCGACAATCACGACCAAGCGAGATTATGGCTCTTCTCGAGATTAAAACCATAGAGCTAGCTAGTGCCTCCCATAGAGCTTCCCGGGTATACTTGGATAGTCGTAGGAGCTCATACAGGGTGATCTTGACTGGAACGATTTTTAGCTGTGCGAGTAGGTCGAACCGAAAGGGTTGACCGCTTGAACTCGGCTAGTCGGGATTCGGTTGGACTATTGGTGACAGATCACCGGTGGTCTTTGTTCGCGGGAAAATTCGTTGCTTTCTTCATTAATGATTCCATTGTACACTCTTGTAATAGTTTATCGATTACAAAGATCCGGTCTTTTTATAAGATCTGGTTACAACGAAAATCAAATTGAAAAGAAATGAAAATTACAACTTTGTTTCCTTGTTTGTCGAACGAATCACGAGCTCCTGTTTTGCGGTCGCTCGCTTTGTGGGTTCTTTGCCAACGCCGGGGTTAATCCGTGGACCACCGCGCGATCTAGATCCGGTCGGATCTACGCAGTACAACGAGTATTATTTCACCAAGGAAATAATAGCCGGGGAGGATTGTTTCACCAAGGAAACAATCGTCCAAGTCTCGGGATCTAAGACCAAGCAGACTCGGATAACGATGTTCGTCGTCTTCTCTCTGTCTCAAGCTGTGTACGGACACCTATAGGCATTTTTAGACGCCTACACCACCCATGGGTGGCTCGGCCACCGAGCCACCCATGGGTGGCTCGGCTTTGGCCGAGCCACCTATGGGTGGCTCGGCTTAAGCCGAGCCCCCTTAGGTGTGGGTTTTCCGAGTTTTTGAGTTGTGTTCGTTTTCCGGTTCTGTCCGTGATTTGGTTGATTGAGACTCTGATTTGTTGATCTGATTTGGCAGTAAGTCTGATTCCTGATTTGGCAGTAAATCCACTTCTGAGTTCGAGTCCGAAACCGATCTTGATTCGATCGTGATTCGTCCGAGTATGGCCTTGGTTGGATGACTCGTTGATTCTTTGACACTTGGCTTGATTCTGAACGCGTATGGGTGCATTCCGTCGCTTGCGTACGATTCGTCGATGCCGTCGCCTCGTTGGTTCGTGGGTTTGTGCCGAGCTATGCTAGGGGACCTATAAGCAATTTTATATGCCTACAGATACCCCCTCCAAAGTATTTCAGTCTCGTTCTTTTATAGAAGAGTCTGGAATACTTTGGATATGCTTGTCCCAACCTTCAGTCGGTGTAATGGGATCTTGGAATGACTTCCGTTCTTGATTCCTTCAATTCTCCAGGCTATTCGGTGCTTTGTCGAATGTCTGTAAGGGTTCCAGTGCTGCATTTATTGTCTGACCGTTTGTCGGAATTTTGAACTTTGAAGTTGATTCCTGATTTTTGATCTTTAGCTCACCATCGATTGTTGGCGTCGAGTCTTTATCTGCAACGCGTTGTCCGGCGTCGTGTTGTTGAGTTATCCTTAAGTATGTTTATAAAAACATTCTCCAGGAACTTCTCAACAACAATTAGGGAACAATTTATACTCATATACCTTATTGGAGTTTTTAAGAAGCAGTTTAACCTCATGCACTGTTGGAGGATTAAGGAGCAGTTTATACTCATATACTCTTCGGAGTGTTAGTTCTTTCGTTGCAACGCATTGATAGGCGTTAACCTAGGGTTACGCGTTGTCCGGCGTTGACCTTAGGGTTTTGAACGTCGTACGTTGAATTTTTGATCGCAAAGCGTTGACTGGCGTCGACCTAGGATCACGCGTTGACCGGCGTTGACCCTAGGGTTTCGAACGTCGTTGGATGCTCAAGTCACGCAACCAACTAATGGAGCTGATGCGTCAGTGACTCTCGTATTTATAGGATTTTTGGCAAACCCTCAGCCATTAACGGGTTTGATGAGCCTTTACCGACTACCGTTTGAGTCGGGCTAGCATGCGGATTGTTCAAGTCCGTTCCGCATGTGACGTTAAGCTAAAAGAGTTAACCCTTTTAGTGCTACGATATTGAATACGTAGACTCGTAGACTTCGTCTTTCTTACGGGAATAGACTACCCGGCGACGCGTGTTAGGCGTTGACTTTAGGGTTTTTGGCTAACCCCTGTTCGCGGGGAAAATCGTTTTCTTTTTCATTGATATGATTGTCATCTTGGGTTACAAAGATCCGGTCTTTTATAGATCCGGTTACAACTAAATCAAAGAAAAAAATAAAAATTACAACTTTCCTCTTGTGAACAAATCGCAAGCTCCTGTTTTGCGGTTGCTTGCTTGTGTGGGTTCTTTGCCGACGCCGGGGTTAATCCGTGGACCACCGCGCGATCTAGATCCGGTCGGATCTACACGAGTATGCGGGTATTATTCCACGAAGGGAATAATAGCCGGGAGGGATTAATCCACCAAGGGAATAATCGCTCAGATCTCGAGATCTAAGACCAAGCTTAGATCTGGAGTGTAGTCTCGTGTAGATCTCAGATCTGTTCTTTCTTCCTCTCGAGATCCTGCCTTTTCTGACGTGGATGGTCGCCGAGGATCAGATCCGAATGTGCAAGTCTTCTGGTCTTCAAAGCTCCGAGTTCACTCTTCAATCCGGCAGAGTTTCGGCTCTTGAAAGTTCGACCTCCGAAAATGAACATCTCTAGGCCTATTTATAGGCTCTCAGGACAGTGGCTGCAAAAAGGGAATTGTCGGCCCCCTCTGGCCACTGTCGGCCACCTCGGGGTGGCCGGCACTGTGCCTAGCCACCTTGAGGTGGCTCGGCTCATGGCCAAGCCACCTCAAGGTGGCTCGGCCACCGAGCCACCCCGAGGTGGCTCGGC